>NW_028186383.1:146845-162347 GCF_003343005.1 Rhea americana
AGCACTAAAAAGGAAAAAAAAATGAAACACTTTTACTGAATTAAATAAGAAAAATCATCCTATATGTGTTTCATTGTAGGAAATCACAGAATCCAAGTAAATCTTTTTTTTTTCTTTTTCATACAGCTGTGCAGAGGCAGGCTAAGAATGGGAAAAAAACTCAGTCAGGCTCTGTCTTTATTTCTTGTTATTTTACAGGACTGCAGCAGCCTGTCTTGCAGCAGGCTTGCTGTCAGCAAAAATTAAGKTTAGCTTCACAAGCAAAGATTAGTTTTATTGGGAGATGATGAATGAGAATTCCTTTTCCAGGTAAGGCTCAGCTCACTTCTCCATCTTGGCAGAAGATGAATATACCAAAATGTTTTTCCTCTYTTGTAAGGTATGGTGGTATCTACAGCATGATAACAGGGAGGCCCATCTAAATTTTTCATATATATATATACACACACATACACACACACATTTATATAAATCTTATACTGAGGCACGTATATATATAAATCCCATAAATAGCAATTATGTAAGTACATATATAAAATATAGGTATATCCAGATATGAATATCTATGTAGATATACATATACATGTTATAGTTATGCTATCCTCTTAAGCCTTTATACAGTCATGTTAAGGGTCAAAGAAACTGCTTACAGAAGTCCAAGACTCCAGTGCTCTCCAAAACAACTTCTCAACATTAGCAGTCAGCAACAAAATCATGTTCTGTAAAAAGGAATAATTTTTAAAGCAATTTCTCTATAAAGCTAACTATAGAAGCCAATATACAATCTCCTACAACAATAAAATGCCTTAGGCAAGGAACAGATTCTGTGCCTACTTATTTGAGAAAAGATGACAGAGTATTTGAAATGTATATAGGGAAAAGGAAAGGAAAAAAGAAAGATAATCAGTAAACCCATAAAAATTTGCATTTCTGTGCTTCTTATTATAGAGCAGTATGCATGAACACGTGAATTCTGGCATATGTGTTAAAAATATATAACCTGTCAATTCTATGGATGCAGGCTGCACAAACTAATTCTAGATGGAGCTTGTTTCTGAATCCTGATGCATTTCAAAAGTAATTTTAAAAATCATAGAATCAGTAAGGTTGGAAGGGACCTTCAGAGATCATCTAGTCCAACCCCCCCCACTCAGCAGGGTCACTTACAGCATGTTAGACAGGGTTGCATCCAGGCGGGCCTTGAAGATCTCCAGAGGAGACTCCACAGCCTCTCTGGGCAACCTGGTCCAGTGCTCCGTCACTCTCACAGAGAAGAAATTCTCCCCCACGGTCAGGCAGAACTTCCTGTGCTTCAATTTCTGCCCATTGCCTCTTGTCCTGTCACACAGGACAACTGAAAAGAGTTTGTCCTCGTCCCCTTGCTGTCCACTTATTTTTAAAGCATACTCCAAAAAGACAAAAGTAATAAACCAGAACACTTTCTCAAAGTGATTTTCTGGTCAGCATTAATCTGACCTTTMTTTTAATGTTAACAACTAAATAACATGAATTTTTCCTCGCCCCCAAGTCAACTCCACAGCACACCGCACAGGTACTGAAGGGACAATACAGAAACACACCCCTCAGTTAACGCATACACATGCTAGTCTGTACTCAGCGAAACAGTGCTAGAAAAGTGAAGACAACCTGAGAAGAGGGAGGGAAAAAYAGGAAAAGTAATAGAAACAGAAGACCCTTGCCATATTTCTGATTGTAAAGGTTTACACAAGATCACTGTATTATTTGCTAGTATAAACACTTTTTATGTTGCTGTTCTCTCTAAGTTAAAAGCGAATTTGTAATAAASTTTGCTTTCTAATTTATTTGACATGAAAATTAAAATTAATTACAATTTCAAAACTGGAGGGTTAAATAGCACTTACACAATGTAACACCAAACAAAAAATATGATCGATAACGATAATTATTCTTTCCTAAAGTGCAATATGGAATTCTTCCTTCTTAAGGGATAGAGATGAAAAATCTAAGCAACACCTCAGGAAAACTATAAAGTCACTTTCATTAAAAAAAAATAGKTTTCATTTTAAACACTTCATTAGGTACACTCTAGCCAACTAATGGCTTCATACCTTATTTGCAAAACTAGTACCTTGACCAGCAAGTTATAAACTACTAACTTTCTCATCACCATTTATGGTTATCTGACAGATAATAAGAAACTCTCACCTGAAATACATGTAGGTAAATTGGCCTTTGCTCCTATAAATAACATTCACCTGGGATCAAAGATTTGCAAAAAGAGAAACAAAATTTTGCAAAAATTCCTGCAAGGTTCTGCAATTACTTGCAAAGTGTCATGGGAAAAAACATCTTTGWAAGAATATACCAAAAACTCATTAATTAAAACAAACTGGGAAGGAACAAGCTCATCTTCAAGCCATAATCCAAATTTAGATATCTGAAATCTATCTCACTTGTAACAAAAGAAACATTGTTGAAGTCTAAAAGAGAAATTTATTCCRCACAAAGTTCACTAATACTTACATTGCAAGAGTTGAAACTCAAGAAGAACAGGCTTTTAAAGTAAGCAAGTGATAATTAATAGGAAAATTCAGCACGAAGAAAGAAAAAATAAAGGACTCTGCTTTTCCACCGTACCAAGCACATTCATATTGTACCACTAGAATATCCATGCTTGAAGTAAGATTCATTTTCCTATTTCAGTCTTCTCTAGAAGGCCTATATGAACACATGGTAATACACTATTCCGTACAGCTTCTRTATCTACCACACTGCCTTGGATCTTGTGATTAATTATGGCTGCACCTGTGGCTTCAAATTAACCTCAGCTGGGCAAGTTTCTGACAACAGGCTGGATTACCTTTTAATTCCACGTAGTCTTAGTTCTCTCTAGCTGCCGCCCCCACCACTTCTACCATTTCACTTTCAATAATAATAAAAGCTTACTTTCATTTGAAGATATCACTTTATCCTCTCAATTTAAGCTACGGTGCAGCAACCCTTTATTATTTTAATCCAGTTAACCCTAAGTAAATGGAAAGATTAAATGGACCCCTTTATGGTCTAAGAAGAAAGTGAGCACACTGCCTCAATTAAAGAGAAACAAAAGTGGAAAGATCTTTCAAATACCATCTGTACAACATTCACACAGACGAGAAATCTCCAAGTGTGCAGAGGAGGAAGAAGCAGTTAATAAAGAACATTCCTTAAATTCACAGAGAGGAAGGAATTAACCTCTGTTTTGTGATTTTCTTTACTAAATTATCAAAGATAGAAAGACAACACACTTGCTGAATACAATGACACCGCAAAGACCCCCCTCTCCTTTTCCACCAGACTGTACAAAAAGTTTAAGACCAATATGGCATAATACTTATCTCATATATAAGGCATTCAGCTTCCATACAAGTCAAAGATTTAAGAAGTTTCAAACTCGCAAAAAGAATCCTACTTCTGTAGATTTGCTTTCTTTTGTGCATGAAAAAATCAGTTGTTATCTATAATTCCTAATAGCGGAAAATTCTAGCAGAATATAAACAATGACAACTAATACTCTATTCATTCCCTGGGGGTGCAAAGTAAGAGGAATCTTCTTTTTGTAAAATTCACATAATAGAAGTATAACAATAAAAAATATGCACCTGTTCAAAATTAAATACATTTTAAGTGAAATACAAATATAGAGAGTAACTGGCGTTGAAAGGCACTGGCTATGTTTAAACAATAATTACTTTCAGTCAAACAAGGACTTCCCAACCCTTGAAATAGTAACTAAATAAAATACATTTCCATATGCCACTGTAACTCATACAAACTACAGGTTACTACTCAAGAAACTTAGTTCTCTAGCCACTTCTCAAAGATTCAGAATTAAACTCATATTCACTGAATATAGTTTGTTTTAGCCCTATTTCCTATAGGCACAAAGCTCAAACAAATAAGGCTTTTTGTGTCTGTGTGCATTTCATTCCCTTCAGGGCCATCAAATCAAAGTTTTACAAATAAGCAGACAGGTAGTATCTCTACTGAGGGAACAGCCACAGCAAAAATTCATATATTCTTAAGCGTATAAATAGTCTGAAGCAGGGGCATTTCTAAATACTGGAAAAAACTATTCTGTAGCTCACATACATCTCCAAAACCAGGGAGGAAACTAGGGTTTAACAGTTTCATTCCTCAGAGAATAACGCGTTTTCACAAAGCTGCTTCACTGTAATGCACACAAAAATATTTTTATCTACAGTCAGGAATATATTGTGTATGTTCATAAGAAGCAAAAGTGACTTGCTATTAAAAATATTAAAATTTGAAAATGTTCTCTATATATCACATTATTTCAAAGTTTCCTGACAGTTTTTATTTCTGAAATAAGTAAGTTTCACTAGCAAGTTTTCACTAGTAAGTTTTCCCGTAAATTTTGAATATAATCAGGTAAATAATCAAAGATAACTTCTATAGCAATTTCTGGTGGTCAGTAATATCCTTTGTTTTCCCCCTTAAGCAACAGATACTGAGAAAATCGTTTCACAACCTTTATCTGGACTATGCATATAGAAAATGTGTTATATAATTACATTAAGGTTAAACGATCAATAACTCAAAAGTTGAGAAAAGACCAAAGGTTGCCTGCACGGGATGAAAATATTTACATTATTTCTACTCTCCATCACTATTTAAAATGCGTAGCCCTGTCACTTATTTATAAGATACTAATTAAACTCCAAATTCTAGAGCCTATAGACAGAATTATTAGCCTCATTAAGGAAGTTTTTGCTGTCTCTGTATCTTACAAAGAAATGTTAGCACATATTTATTCAGTGGTCTGCTCAACACTTCATGAGCCAGAACATGAGAGCTCAATTTCCAGCATTTTTTTTAATAGTTACAAGCTGAAGACCAACTGTCTTTTTACTTTATAGTAACATATGCACTATCAGACCAAATTAAGGACATTAATTTGGAAAATTCAATTCTGAATTTTCACAATTTAGAGTTTTATATATATATATATTTTGAGAGAGAGAAAAGAGAGATTTTGACTTCTCGAGCTTTTGAATAATTACCTGCTTAAAAATACAGTCRAAACATACCCATCTCTCCATGGAAGCATAAAAAGGCAACAGAACCAAATGAACACTGACTTAAGAGTCAATTGCCACCCACTGTGGACAGTTAGCAGATTGGTTAAAACCTGTGGTCCCTTTCAGGCATTTTCAGATAACGCGGAATAAGAACACACAATTCCTTAGGACTAGCATTCTGTGGATGAACAACCTTTTCATAATACCTGTCCTCTATTCAGTGATGAATCAACTTTAAAAATTTAAAGTTCATTAGATATTTTACAAAGACTTTTCAGCCCAACTGCTTAACGTTTATCAAAGCAGTAAGGAAATTAACCATTCATCTTATAGCACAAAGAAGCATCAAGTAACCTTATCAGGAGCAGAAGCTCCATCAATGGTATGTATCTAAAGGAGTTAAAAAGAAAAACAAAGAAGAAGATACAGAAGATAGAGGAAAAAACAAAGAACCCCTCAAAGTTAATACAAATCGCTAGGGAAAAGGTAACCTGCAAAGCAAGTTAAATTCAGACTAACAAATAAGCCAACAATACTTCTCTCCAGAGCCTAAGTTTCATATGCCATCAACTCTGAGTCTGCTAAGCTGGTGTCTCCAACCAAGCACAGCATATTCTCACAATTCCTATCATATTCAGCCGCTGACACAACAGATCTGAGGCTGATGGCCTGCTTTCCAAAAATGCAATTCAAAGCAAAGTACATTCTGACAAACTGTAAAGGTCAGAACCACAAACAATCTTATCAAAATTCGAGATAAAACATCTCATTTTTGTCTTAAGATTTTTTTTCAGTGCCTAGGCACAAGACACTCCTCCAAAAATTAACAGAAACTGTAGGTAGTCAGGACATAGTAGGTGAGTCAGGCTCCTAAAGAGTCACAAAAATAAGGACCTCAAAATCAAAACCCCTCTCCTCCACATACACAGAGCTGCTTAATCTAGGAAGTACCTAAATTCCAGAGGGATTGTTTTTATTATTATTAAAAACTCCTCAGTAGCCCTTAGCCTTATTTTTGCATGTACAAGTATTTAATCTTAACAGAACTGAATCAATGCCTACCTCAAGGCTAAGCTTTCACCTATCTCCTTTAGCATGTTCTGAAAGTGAAATATGAACCTGCCAATCATCCTCTCACAGAATCATACTGAATAAAATACATTTGCAACTACATCATGAGTCATGGATGAATGATCATTTTACCCCTCTGCAACACATAAGGACCTTGCACTACCTGAGGGAATTCAAACCACAGATTTGAGCAACCTGTACAGCRGTCCATTGTGGAAGGGAAACTCTCACTTCTTGATTAAAATATTCCACTGTGCAGAGATAGTTCAAGAGGTAAGATGAATTGGGCCAGGAAGAAGGTYCCAGGTTTTCCCCCTCCAAGGCAGCTACTTAATCCTCTGGGCTGAGAAAACATACCATCTTTAGCTCTTTCCTTTTTGACTCCATTAATCTTCTGCAGGACAGAATAGCTTTAAAAAGGAATAGAAAGTATTCCCTACTTCAGAGCAGCTGACAGGCTGGTGTTCAGGCACTCTGCAGAGACAAAGGGTAAAGGAGAGAATTAACTTGACTATCATGTTCTGAATGAGGGCTTTAGCCACCAGGCTATCATAGCCTGTACTTTAAATCACTGGTAAATGAGGYAGACAGCGCTTGCAGTTTGCAAAACCTGCATGTGCAAACCACAAAAGGGATTTTTAGCTATATATTTTTATGTTTAGTTTTATATCGCATTGCAGATGAATTTTGTCATGTGGGCCCTAAGCTGAACGTCTGCCTATTATGTGGCTCCCCACGAGAGAACAGTAACAACAATATACTTCACTCATACACTTGGGATTCCATATTAAAGGCAAAGAAGTTAATACATCAAGTGTAAAGAACCCACTCTTGCACACAGCTATATTTTTATTCTGGAATACCTATGCTATTTAACAACATGTAATTCAGCAAAGATTAATATCG
Organism: Rhea americana; assembly: GCF_003343005.1. Lineage (NCBI taxonomy): Eukaryota > Metazoa > Chordata > Aves > Rheiformes > Rheidae > Rhea > Rhea americana. The sequence continues at coordinate 153,886 of NW_028186383.1, forward strand.
GTTCAGTCTAGGTTTTTATTGTACCCTACGAAAGGAAAACTTAATGCAAGACAAAATCTTTGAGTGAGCAACATTACCGAAAAAAGTGTTATTAATAACTCCTCTCCAAATGATTTCAGTTCTCTCTATTATTAGGAACACTTTATCTATATGTAATAGTTACCAAACTGTTTCTTAAATCCTTCTTCAYTGCGCCTTTAAGCACCTACAGGTTAAGGCACAGAGAACCAATATGCACACCAAAAAAAAAACATGTTCAATACTGTGTAAGGATCTTAGACAATCTCACCAGTTATATACAAAGCATAACATTATCAGTTAATATTATGAAAGAAGGTTTGAGTGATACTCTTCTTTAAGTCTTAAGTCTTTTTAAACCAAAGTTCAAATATTTTTAACTGAAATAAAAGTGCTCATTTACTGACATCAGAAATTCAAGTGACTTAATACCTCATACAGATCAAGATAGCTTTCATTTCCCATTACTATTAAAWAAAACTATTCCTTTTTAAAGAGGTAAAGAAAGAAGTAAACACTGAAATTGACTTACAGTGTTAGTCACAAGTTAGTATGATAGAGAAGCAACTTAATCCACCATGTTGAAAACAATTTTCATTTTAATCCAATCCAAAAAATCACTTCAGGGGGATGAACAGGACAAAGTTAATTACCTTTCAATTGTTGATCTGAAAGTATTTCTTTCGCATGAAAGGACATCCTCCATTATTTGCACTTACATAACATAAATGCTTATCTTAAAACTACCAGCTCTAAGAATATTTGGTAAGTACACAAATTCCCCTTTGCATACTTGTAAGTACCCAAACATTATTTTTAAGCTCCATTTAATACAATCAAATTGGAGGTGGGGAGAAGGGAAAAGTGTTTCACTCTTCCAAAATTCAAAGCACCAAGAGATTAATAATATTTTAAGAGCTATTCACTTTCTTCATTTTGTCCTTTGATGAACCAATACCCAAGTAATAAAAGTAAGCCTAATATTTAATGTTTCAGTATCGAAATAAATTTCATACAAAGACAACCAGGGAAGGCTTATGTACTATCAGGTTTTTAGGGTATAATATGCAAAAACAAGACTGAAGACCACTTGTAATATAGTTCTCTTCTGCACTATTAAGATTCAAAATTATCTGCTCATCCCAGAATCTCCAGCATTTTATTTCCCATCTTGGATGCTGCATGAGTCATAAGTTAACTTTGCCTGGCAGTTGACAGTCTAAGACATTTTTAAACCTTTGTACGAGGAAAAATCCTTAAAAATGAAACATTTGAAAGTGATCCTTCTAAACTGTCATGATTTATTAAGTGCATATTGCTCATTTAAAAAAGAAAAAAATCAGTATCTGTATTAAAATACATACAGGAAAATTAGGTTAGGATCACTGCCAATCTGAAACCAATCTGAAATCCAACCAGTTTTATACCAAGAACGTTCAACAATGTCAGATACTGAAAATCAGTCTCTTACTGTCAATGATACAGACCTCCATAAAGCAGAGTTTATTCTACAGACAAATCACCAGAACAGAACCAGAAAAAAATAAACCACTTCTTCCTTCTGTTTAAAGATGAGGGACCTTCAGTCAGTCTGGGGCCTACCAGGACAAGGCTTCTTCCTCACCAAGTGCCTCTCGTGACCAGCTGCTCTTGGAACACTTCTTGCAGCAGAACCTTTATCTGTCCACTGGAAATCATACCCAATTGGTGTGCATTGGCCTCTCATGCTTAAGGACTGACTGCTTTTCCAAGTTTTTATGACTACTGTGCTCTATTACAGATATTAACTGAAGTCTTATGTTTGGGAAAATGAGAATGTAAAACAATTTATTTAAAATATTTTCCTTCCCATTTTCATTGGCAGAAGGCTTAATAAGAACAAAGAGTAAACTAATTATATTCCTTCTGGTTTAGAGCCCAAACATATAYGGGAAACAGTAGACAGGGTTGTGCTCAAACTACTGTCAAATATACATGATAAACACACCTATACAGAAACTATTATCTCCATCTACTCTCATAAAATTACTTTGCTATTTTGTTTCCTTTACAAGAGAAGGTGAAATTTTACATTGGTTCCTAAATTTGCAACCCTTTTAAGTCTGGAGGATGCTTTTTTTTTAAAAAAAAGTACATGCATTAATCTGCACAACTAGTGCCCTGACCTGCACTAGTTGGAACTAGTGGGAACAGAATTTTGACTGCATTTGCAAAACCGCATAGGAATTTTTTTTATGAAGTCCTGATTTATCAACYCTTTTTCAGGACGGTACCCATTCTGCCAGGGCTTAGCCTACATGCAAATTTTCTAATTTTGCATCAAAATTAGAGGCTCTTAATTATTCACGATTAAGATCAGGGACTTCTACTTTTTCTCCTACACCTGCACTCCAATCACCTGGAGACAGAAACATCCAGCTACCCCCGCTGGCCCATCTGCTAGAGAGATAACACTGCAGTTAAAGTTTTCAGACAGACATCATTTTGTCCTGATGCACACTGGAAAATGAATTTAACATAAAGCAGACATTTAAAGTAATGGGATTGCTCAATGTACRTTATGTTTAGCTTGCCCATTAAGAATTGAGGCCTTACATTGAGCAACTTCACACTGGTGTATAAATTCTCATATGCAGGATAAGAAAATAAGTTTTCACTATCTATGCGAAGTAATATACTGCCCGAGATTGACAAAAAATTCAAAACCCTTACAGGAACCATCTCCAGAAGCAGGTCAAATGTCCGTAGAGCCAACAGTATAGAAACTCTGCTGTGAAAACTAGCAGAGCTCTAAGGTTCCAGAATKTAAAAATTTATATACATCCACACAGACTATTCTGTTTTTTTCTCTTGTTCTCTCTGACATACATTTAAATTCACACACACCGTAAGTAAAATGAAAAAACCTGTGTTAACCCAATTAAAAAAGAGAAAATAGACACATACTTTTCAATGCTCATACAGAGAATCTGTATCCCTGTTTTTCCATGTTAGACATCATTTAAATTACTGCAGATTTCAAAAAACACTTATTTTTGTAACACACGAGATATCAGTCAGTACTGATGTAACAGCCCCCTCCTGCTTTTTTTTGGCGAACACCAGATAGATTACAAACAGGACTTCCCTTCCCCCCATTAAGTAAGATACTGAAGTAGCTATTCATACTTCTGTTTTCCCAAGTAACCAGTTTTTCTGCAAAAAGATCATCCTAAAGGTCTATGACTAGTCCCAGGGCAGTGTATGTGCTTCAAGTGAGAACCTACAAAAACTTTATTAATACAATCAGAGAAATACTGACATAAGCTCTGATAGCCTGTGCTAATCTTCTTGAGAATCTCTGCAGCATGCTATTGAAGAATACCTATAGATTCTTGTAATCTTTCTTCAACAGAATTCTGGGAAGGGGAGAAAGTGCTTTCTTAGACATGCTTACTGCTAATCAACAGCTTCCTTCCTTCCAAAAGCCAAGATGAAAAGTTAAGTTTCACAGAATTTTGGATCAGCATGTTTTTTGCCTCTGTTTTCCACAAGAGTAAGGGGGGAAGAAAAGGGGGGGGGGGGGGGGGAAGAGAACTCCAGAATAAACATACATCTACCTTGCGAAGATCCAGACTTAAGAACTTGCACATAATCAAGAGACTTGCATGTCTGAATGCACAAACCAACTATTCTGGAATCTGTCTCTCTCCGAGCTGACCAAAATTCCAACCTGGAAAATTCTTCCCAGCACAAGTTTCATCAAACCAGGGTGACAGCACAAGCAGCTTCTGTTCAGCATACCCAGTGAGAATTCTGCAGTCAGCAACTTCTCACTAGCTCTAGCAAGAAGAGCTTCACCCCCAGTAAGAATCCTACCCTGTTTTGGGAGTACAACTTTCACAAATCACATCCTGCAAGGCAAACTTCAACAGTTTTTCTCTTTCTGTAGTTCAGAACTTCACCATGATACTACTGGTCTCTGTTTCTTTACTTCATTTATTAAACCTCCTACGCTGATATTTGCTTACTGATCAAAAGAGTATATAAGGGATTCTAAAGGGTACTAAAGCCAGAAACTCAGTTAATATTACAGATTTTTACTGCCCAGTACTTACTTGCAGCACTTACCAAGACAAAGTCTGGTGAGCTAGGATTCTCTAAATTAGAAATAACAAAAAACATAGCAAGCTCAACCACTTCTTCAGAAAGATCTTGGGATCAAACAAACTTGCTTAGGGATTGCTTGGAATAGCCCACTAATTCCTGCTCAACCTATCTGAGGAATGCAGACTGCTTCAGAGTGGGGATTTTAGGGGGACTGGACCCTTACTCAGACACCAACAAATTGTTGTTTCAACACATTTACCACACATCTAGATTAATTAAGAATAAAATGGAGATCATATGTTGTAAAAAGGCTTGATTAGAGCTCCATTTCCAACAATGTTGGCATCAAGAGCAGCAACTGATGTACTATTTTAAATACAGAATATACTAGAGGTACAATAACAAAGGTGTTAACGTTGCAGTCTCAAATCATAAAATCAATTTATCTGAGTTGAATTCACATTAACTTGAGACCATCGAAACCTTATACAAGTCTTCTTACAGATCGGTATCTTGTAGCACGCAAGTTAATGCAAATACAACTGCTTATTATATACTGCTTTGGGAGGCAAACAAAAATACCACAGATCAGTATGGTTTACCTAACAATATTAGGGGTCTTTATGTTGTTGCTGTTGTTTAACTAGAGACCACTTAACAAGTTCTGTAAAAATACTGTAAAATCTACCATTTACACCTTCACTGACAGAGAAAATGGTTCTCCATCAAAATTATTTCACAGCAGTTTACAGCAGAATTATTTGTTTCTTAAAACAAAAAATCTATATACTTTACAAACCTAAAATTTTCTGTAACTGCCAACCTACTACATTTGGCAGATTAAAAAAGAACAGAATACTTCATCAAAAGACAGGAAGCTGCATCTGTTATATGCAGCCTATCTACACACTATAGGAAGCAATGCTTGGAGAGAATCACACGGAAATGCCTCTATATGGCATCCTCAGGTTGGGATTACCTGCAAGCAAGATGATGTTCAGTGCAGTTTTGAAGCCAGAGGGAGACAGTCAGCTAATTTATCAGCCTCCTTGTTAAACAAATAAAAGACTTGGGTTTGACTTGTACAGTTTTCTTTACAATACAGCAACCAAGAAACAATTTCTTAGGTAACATGTGGCTTACATCCTTGTCATAAATGAAGCTGACTGAGTTCCTGAGAGTCCAAAGTGTTATGTGAATGATTAAGGACAGGGAAAAGAGCCAGTAATTTCCACAGTATTTTATCTTAATATTTTCCAGAATAAAGTTTCATGACATATACACGCGTGTGTGCATGTAAAAACTTTAACTGTATATCTGGGTCTTCAAATATGCATTACAGCCTCTAAAAAAGACTGGTCAGATTTGCAAAGCCATACACCTCAAAGCTTGCTGAAATTATCTTGAGCTGCGGATGCTTATTGTTTGCAAGCCTGCACATGACAGGTATGGGTTGAAGACCATGAAAACAGAGTAGAAATAAAAACTGGAGAAACTTTTACTTCAGAGAGTTTAAGAAGTCTTACTTTCTAACACTTTGATCTCAAAGTTTTATGTCTCACAACAAGCAGACTAAGTCATATTCTGCATCATGTTGCCTTTTCAGAATCAGTCTGCGTAAACTCTGCAAAACATTTGTGTAATCTTCTTTATGTATTTGATACATTAAACAACATTTCACATGCAGTTGGTTTTCCATTTTCATCTGGGGCCATAAGGCAAAAACATTTTGTTGAGGTTTTGGTTTTAAATGCCAAAGTGGGTGACATGTTTTTATTTTAATACATAGAAGTTATTAAGCTACAGGGGGGAGGGAGAAACAAAACAAAACAAGCAAAACCCAAGAGTCATAATGAGCTTCTGGATGTTTCAAAATTAATCTAAAATAATTAATGTAGAAGTTCATTCAACTTACACAATAAAGAATTCAATTCAATTACTTCTASAGGAAATTGCAAAAATAATAATAGAATGTATTTTGTATCAATAACCTTTACCTGCTGTTTTATCAAAAGCATATGTATTTGACTGATACGAAGCTGCTTTTTAAACGTGGATATTCCATTACAAGCATTCATAATTTTATTATCTTCTAAAAAGCATACTGCTGCATGTATCTTGCCACCTAAAATTGTCAAGGAAAATTTTCAGGACAGGTTTGCAGAGGGATATTTRCTTGCCTATTGTTACTATAAATTTATTGTGAGGCACAAGGACAGAGGCTGATAAAATCTAGGAGCTCTGTGTCAAATACATTTATTGTCTTTTGAACCTGATACGTATTCCCAGAAAAATAAGTGTACATTAAAACAGAATGAAAATTTAAGTTTTGGCACAAACATAAGGATAAGGAACACTACCAAGACAAAAAAAGGAAGAAACTCAAAGTTATGTATTTATTCTCAGTTTAACACTTTATATTACATAAACACACATTTATTAAGTTGGCAAAAAAATCTCTACTCAGCCTTTCAATCTTTCAGTCCCAATCCTATCCAACTTATCCTCAATGCATTTTAGTATTAACAGTCTCAAGTCAGACTGTATTTACTTTTATACTACTTATTCTTCTCTCTTTGAGCACCACAACTGCTTGAGCTACCCTCCTTGGTACTGTTGCTACCACACAGTAAAGCACAACCAACGAAAAGCTGACCTACACACCAATAATGACTGGCTTTCTAGCTATCTTATGCCATCACTTACCTCCCTACAACACTTAGGACTRCTCAAGCACTACCAAAATAGCACTGTGTAGGCCCAGGAAGGAAGTAAGGCTACAGTAAATACGGCACTTGAGTAAGGAATTACCCTGAACTGTGGCCTCAGTTCTGCCAGCAATAATGCAACAAATATGCAGTCAGCTTAAGGTAACAATGCTACAAGAAATCTTTCTAACATTGATGTTCAAGTTACTGTATGACTACAAAACTTTTCCATAAGAAGTGGCAGACAGAATTAACTTACTTCACCAAAAAGAACTTTTAATGAGTTCACTCTCTCATTCCACTGCTTCACTGTGCTGAGCAGAATTAGGATGTATAAAGTACTTGCAGAAGGACATGGACCAAGCTATCCTTTCATCAAAATGTTTTGAAGAGAAATCCAAGCTGTTTGCCTGACTTAGTTCACAGTCTATGATCAAAGAAATTAACAACATGGTCTAAATTMATATACATCTTTGCAGATTTCAATGGAACAACTTTTGGGAAAGTTTGAGGATCACATGTTATTTTTCTGAAATTGCAAGAACACTTCTGATGCTGCATCAGAAGCATCATGCAGTGACATGAAGAGACACTCACAAAAGCTCTGGAAACAATACAGGGCTGCTTCCTTAGCTTTCCATAGCCTTGAAACTTCCCAGGAAGTTAGCAAATGCAGATATCTCTATCATACCACTATGCTGTGACAACTCATACTTCARGTACTGAGGCTTAATTTCATTGAATTTTATCTGTAAAAAAACCTCTACCTAGATCTCAGAAAACTCAGTATATAGGAAGTACTTGATGAAGCATACACAGCAGGTTAACCAGCTTTAGGTAAAAACTCAGTTCTAAGAATAGTGCAATGCCACAAATGCATGAAATTTAGACTAGGAAACGAAGAATACGTTAAATACTTTAATGAACACTTCATTAAAGTATTTTGAAAAAAGCAGAAATTTGCCTATGAAAAGTTACACAGAAAACTGTGAGCTACAATTACTGTCTTATTGTACAAGACTCCAAAAATGCTTAAACATTCTCCACTGGTTTAAGTCCTCCAGCCAAGCAAAATAATTTATTTCATAACTACACTGAAACTTCCACATTTTCAACAAATTGAGAATGGGTTTATTAACATGAAACAAAAACAGTACTGTGTTTTCCAACAGCAGCAGCAATCTAGAAACATTATCCCTCAGGTACTTCTGAAGACAGCAGCTTTCTCTAAGAAACAAGGCCTGAAGTAGGCTTTTTTAAAAATAATAACAACGAAGGTCTATTAAGAGATTGGACTTAGTGTAAATACTTTTGGCAATCAGGAAAGAGGGGTTGAGACACATTTGTGAAAGGACACAGAACTTKGTAACTGGAAGAGAAGCTTTCCCTGACTGAAAGGTATGCTACTACCAGAGTCCGCTCTTTGACAGCGTAACCTTCTCTGCAGAGAGCTGTGCTCAGAATTAACATGATTTTGAGAAATACGGGGAGAAAAGCCCAGATAATAAATGAAAAACACAGTCACTGCACCTCACTGACAAACACTCTCTCCATCAACGTTTTGGAAGGGATTTTTTCTTAAATTGAAGGCCAGGACCAGTTGTTTCTGCTGGAAATGGCACCGTTAGGGAAAAAGAAAACACACAC
>NW_028186383.1:163479-203991 GCF_003343005.1 Rhea americana
GCCCCCCGCCGCCGCCGCCCGGGCTCGGAGCCCGCCGCAAGGCGCTTTCACGCCGGGCCGTTCCCGTGGGCCGCGCGCGCTGCCCGCGGGCTTGGCTCTCCCCCGTCTGTGTGTGTGTGTGAGAAAACGGGGCGTTCAACCAAGAGCGGCAAAGCGGCCCCTGGTCTAGGATGTGCGAGAGTGACGGAGGTGACCGGGGGGGGGTTCAAACCCGTGGGCAAATACGGTTTTAAAAACTTTCAGAAAGTCGTTCTGGCTGAGTGATGTTGAGCTGGTGAAATGATTTCCTTCTGAAGCTACTGCATCCTTCGTTTCCTGCCTGCAGTATGTAACTGATGCAAATCAAGAACCCGGTTTTACAAAAATCCACATAATTTTGCTTACCTAAGCAATCGCCTAAGGGTCGGTGCGATTACTCATATGACTAGTTGCGCGCATGCTTAACTGATTTCAAGGTTAAAAAGAAATCACTAAAACTCACGAGGCTGTGAGAATATTCAAGCACATTCTTGCCTGAGTACTGAAATCTGTGAAATGTTTAATTGCCTACATAATTTGAGGTCAGAATGTGTCTTAATAGTTTTACGTTTTTATAACCTAGCCATTTATTGCAAATTAAAGGTTTTTCTTGAGTTTTATCCAAGGGCCCTGTGGTTCTTTGTGCAGCTGGTCCAGCTCAGTGTTAGCAGGCCAAGTCCTTTTCAGGAAACTGCGACTCTATATTAGAGTTGCAATAGGAAATGATTTTTTTCAAGGTGAAACTTGTTGATTTTTTTTTCAGATATAAAGTACCTAAAATGATTTTTGATACATGTTTGGTATAAAAAATGCTTTATAATCATGATTAAATGTTATCAGTAGTATAACAAACCTAAGAGCTTGTATTCAAATAATTCAAATCTTCGGTCGCTGATAAATATTTTAAAAACAGCATTAGGCTGAGTATTTTGTTCAAAGGCAGAGTTAAACTAGGAAGAATAGCTCTAAGTGGATCATTTGGGAAAGCTTATGAAGTGTAGCTGGTGTTTGTAAAACCAGTACTTCCAGTTTGAATAATATGAGTAACTTTCTAGGTTGGCAGTGGTATTCAAAGAAAAAAAATACAATAAATAATAAAGACTTTTTATCAACATAGTAGATTCCTTCTTTGGACTCTTGGGAGTTTGATGACTAATCCAAAAGGGGATAAAAAGAGGAAGAGACCCATGTAAGAAAGGAGGGTTTTGACTAGTAAAGATTCAATTTAATTGTAAGATAGTTCTGTAGTTTCTCTTTTTTTTTTCTTATTATATTCAATTCATGCCCCCCTTTATTTTGGATACAAGCATTTAAATGAGCAATTATTTTTAGGATCCAGCTGGTATATGTACATGCTGTTAATATAACCAGTGTCTTCAGCTGCAGGCCAATAGCAGCAGGAATGGAAAGCAAGATGTTCAAAGTTCTTGCCATAACTGAAGAAACCAGTTGGGCTAAAAACGTTTTTCTGCTTTCAGCCATCTTGCCTTAGGTAACATCTGCAGTAGAATATCTTGCACGTGAAACAAAATAAAAATTTGGTCTTAGAAATGTTGTTCTACAGCCTCCTACACTATTTAAAATAGAGTTGTAGACATCTGACTAAAAAAAAAGTTGGTTCAGGATAGTAAAGTTATYCAATCGTGTGTCAACTGGAGGCTTTCGCATGTCTGTCTCTTTGTGCTCCTTTGTGAATCTAAAGGCTTTAGCTTTTTTGTAGAAATGGCACTAATAACCTTACAGTGCTGAAAGAAAGTAATCCAAAAAACTTTGAAGCTGTTTTCCCACAGTTTATTCCCATACCTTAGCTTTCTCTTCATTAGGGATGAAGCTAAATATGGCTTAAATTAGTATAGCTACCAAAAGGCACCGTCCTGATTTTCTTTCTGTCTCCCATCTCCCTCCTTCCTCTTGCCTTTGCACTCCTTTTGTTTTCTTTATGGTGCCTCCAGTGCTCATTGAACCTCTCCAGGCAAGCTCAGTTAGCTAAACCTCTTGAAGACCTGACAGTAAATCATGTTACTTCAAGTTAGAACGGGTGCTTTCTTTTCCTCTCCTGTAATTTAGAAACTATTTTATCATCTGTCGCTGTAACATTGTACAGGAACTACGTTTTCAGGTGGAGAACTGCATTAAGCAGTTCATGAAAAATCAGGATCTTTCAAGGCAGGGGAGACACCCAAATTAAAAGAGCAAAAAGAAACAGTACTTTTCAACAGATTAATAGGCTGATGTAGTCAACAYGTGACTAGATGAGTATTGCAACTTGCAAAAATAAAAGAGGTCGTGTATGCATTTGGAGCAGTGGTAGAGAGAAAGAGGGAGGAGGATTAGAGACTGCGATCTTCTCTATATGGTACCAGTATGCTGTTAGTTTATAGTTCTGGCATAGCTTAAAACTTTGTGCTTGGAGCAGACTTTTTTTTTGTCCAAAGATGTCAGCAAACAGGGGCAAGTTTAGCTCAGTTGATTAGAGCATGGTGCTGATAATGCCGAGGTTGCAGGTTCAATCCCCATATGGGGCTGCACTGAGGGTTGGCCTAGATGACCTCCAGAGGTCCCTTCCAACCTTTACCATTCAATGATATCCCAATAAGAGCAACAGTTTATTGCCAAGGTTGAGCTCATTTAGGTGTGCTACAGTCTTGCAATGTAGGTGACAGCATAGGAGGAAATTAGCAGGTTTGCTCAAATAAATTGGTTCGTGACTTAAAACCATATACTGAAATAAGCTGGACAGTTCATATATTTAGACCATCTTGTAATGTTCAGTACTTATATCACTTTATTACATTTGCATCACAGTTGCTAGCATCAAAATAATGAGGACTAGACATTTGGTTTTAATAATACAAATCTTCCCAATTGTGTTCTGATATCCATAAAATCCTAAAATCTGGAACTCCAGTTCTAATGACTTTGACTAAGGTCTGCCTGCTGGTCAGTTCTTTATTTTGATATATTTTTCCCCCTTTCTTATACTGAAAAGTATGATTACACATGATTTCATAACTTTGAGTCCAGTTTGGTTTGTGTCCCTGTTGCTCAGGCACACAAATCAGAGACCAAATTATGAATGTTCATTGACAATAAAACCGATTTTATAACCACTGTATCCATGTTTTATCTTCTTATTGCTATATACCTGCCTGACATAGGTTACTATGGTTTTCTGACAACTGTTCTCCTTTTAGCTCATTGGCCTGAATGGCGGTTGGACATTAATGCCTGTCTTTTTATTGCTCTTTACAGGCATGTGATTGTATATGATTGCATTTTAAGGGAATACACTGTTGTGCAATGCTTCTGCCTTTGGACTGGCTGTTGTGTTTTTTTCCCAGTATCTTTAAAGTATTTTTAAAATTAACAGCTTCAACAATAACTTTAGTTTCATGTCAATTTAAGATGATTATTCAAGGGAAAAGGTAAAATTAAAAATATAAGGAAGATCATTTACTTAATAGCCAATGTACTAAATGCCTTCTTTTCCACTTCCATTAAGTATAATTCAGAAAATGCATTTGTCATCATCTTATTGTAATCTGCAATTTATTGTAACTGTTTACAGGAACCTAATTTTTAGATGGTAAATATTCAAGCAGTTTGGGAAAATAATAGCCTTTCAAAGAAAGCAATATACACAAAATCACTGTAGATTGTTAGTTGTTTTGATAACTGTGGCCCAAATTTTCTGGTTTTCTAGTTCTTGTATTCTTTTATTATAAATACTTTATATATCATTGTTTTTATTTCTATATAATATCATTTATTTATATTTCTACATTATATTTATTAAGAATGTTTATATATAACAGCATCACATATATTTTATGGGTTTCATAGTAGGGTGAATGTTCTACTTTATTTTCTCATTTATTCCTGTAGATTTTCTGTAAATAAATTCCATTTCCATTATAGCAGTTAAGATATGTAAGTTTTTTCAAAGTATTATTTTCTCCTGTTTTGGAAGCACCTCCCACTACCCCAGCTTAATCTACTGAAGAAAAAAAAAATAAAAAACAACAAAAAATATGAAGTATACAGGAAGTTCTTTCCCATTTTGTCTCATATTAGAGTTAAATTTGCAGTGGTTACTGGCACTGCTGAAATCAATTGAAGGTCTAAATGGAGCTAAGATCTCATTATAACTGCTGAAGATAAACTATCCATACCATACATATATATCAGGTGCCATATTTGATCAGAGAAGTGCTACTGCTTCTACTTCATCCTTTGATTATGTTGCGATATTCCGTATCTTTATTTGTTATGCATATGTCTAAGAAAAAACAATGCTTTTTTTTTAATTGTCTTGCATTTTTTTTAAAAAGAATTGCATTAGTAAGGTTCTTATTTACTCGCAGTATCTATGATAAAGATTTTCTACTGTACTATTCACTGGGTATGCAAACTCAACAAGAAAATTTTTTTGATTATAYACACACACACACACACACACACAYATATATATATATATACAGTTTGGTCACCAATGGCCAATCCATCTAAATCAATTTATTTGCTAATGCATTAAATAGTAGACAAATGTTAATAAAAGAGAAAAGCAGATGGTTTGTCTGATGCTATTCTGTAAAGTAATTCTTGAGAAAATGCCTCCATTTTGAAAAATTATTTCTCGTATCTCAGGGGAAATTAAGGAAACTTGGGGAAAAGCTTCCATTAAGATTGTTTACAGAAAATTTAAAATAACCTCCTTCAAAACAGATTCCTGTTTCTAATTTTCACCTATTTTTGAGTGCCACTCTCATCTGTTTATTTCATTTGAAGAGGAAATGTACTTTAAAATGATTGATGAGCTTTTCTGAAATTAAGATACTTAAATCCATTATGAAATTTTCTGTTGATGATAGTGGTGTTTGTTTCTAGCATGAGCACAGCTCAATATTTTTGAAGATCAAAGTTCTCTAACAATTTTATTACGGCAATCAGCAGAGTTAAAACAGCACAATGACATTTTTGATAACTGCACTAACGTCTGCTCTGCTGAGTAGAGGARAAAGGAGGAGTTGCTTCTGTCTATGGACCAAAAGCTGAATAAATTCAGGGTACCTGGGCCTCACAAATGGGTGTCTTTTAAAGTCAGGCAAATAATATGTTGCTTTTCTCTTCTTCGAAGACACACAATAAATTATGAGAATAATTGCTACAGCCTGTTGGAAAAGCAACACGGAAATTCACTGTGAGCAGCTCTGCACTGTTAGGGTAGCCTCTAGATCTTATTCTGGAATTGCCCGTATTGCCTGTATGTTTGCTGGTGGACTAGCTCAGGTCTGCAGTGAGTCGTGCAGATGTCTGGATGCAGAAAGGTGGCCAAGGTGGAGAACTGGCCCCAGCTCATCTGTAGAAGCACTGTTGACACAACCTAACCAATTTCTTGGCACAGTGAATTCCAACCTGGATCAGGAGACGGCTAACAAAGATGGTATATGTGAAGCCTGTACACTCAAAGCTACTGCACTGCAGTACGTACACACTTGTCTCATCCATTTCCCCATCAAAATACTATACAGAGGGCTACTGTAGCATATTTTTCTATATCATAGAAGAAGAAAAGAAACCTCATARCCTCCTCAACTTGTAAAGCTTACTTCTTTAAAAGGTGAAAGAATATATTTGTTCAGAATTTTTATGGGTACCAGTCAGATCCTCCTAATGTTACATTTTAAAATATAACATTTTTATCTCTGTAGGCAAATTCATTCTATTTAAATTCTTTACCCTTCTTTACAGTGTAGTTCATGGGCTTAGAGTCATAGCCTTTGCATAAGTATTCAGAGTGGACTAACTGGCCTGAGGATTATAGAGCTAACTATGAGACAGTAATTTTTGAGAACAAGTGTCAATACCAAAACAAAACAGCTCCAGATGCCACTTTGTAATGCTTACATATTCTGAACTTTTTGTTAACTGATTGTCATATGTTTGGAGCATCARATGAAATTTATATGATTTGACTGAAATTGTGACAAGGGAATGTGTTTCTTAATGTCTCTATTTCCAAGTTTCCATGGCTGGAGGGTGAAACCAATCAAGAAAATGTTGCAGTCTTAACTGTTTCTGCAGGGTAGAGCTCATCAAAAATGTGCGCCCAAGACTTTTAAAATATGAAAACAGTTATTTAAAAATAAATAATACTCTCTTCTTTTTTTTACAGAAGCTTATTGTTCTTAAACAGATTTTTTAAAAGGAAAAGAAGCAGTAGTTTATTTTCTCATCTTTGAGGGGAAACAGAGGACAGAACAAAAAAGCGTAAAGGTGATACAAAAATGATTTACTCTTCCTTTTTTCAAGGGGAAAATTTTTTCTGAAAACTTAAGAGGCAATATTGGTTTTGCATTTTTTCTTGAGACAGGTCTTGTTCTGACTTTGTAAGGACTAAGCACACAGCTGTAGCTAGAATCTTTTTATTAAACTAACTAAAAGTAAAAGTTGATTAGACATCAAAAATCATACCCAGTTCACTAGACTACATAAAAGAGAGCAACGTAAAGTGTAAATATCAAATCAGAATGTTCACAACAAAGGAGCATATGAAATTTAAAAGTCTGTAAAACAGTAGTAGCAGGTGTGCTTAGAAAWTAATGTTCTTCTACTTTCTGTATAATAGCCAACTGTTCTTCATAGTTTTAAGTGTTGCAACTGTTTCCCTAGTTATGAAAAAGGTCAGATGAGTTCTTCTTAGTCGTCTTCTGAAGTATACATTTTTAAAAATTCTTCAAACTGTAGAAATTGCTCAGTTCATAAGCAATAGTATAATAAAAACAAGCAAAAAGCCTTTGCACCCTAAAATACATTTATGGTTGCAGAAAATCTGCAGCTGAGCGATTTGGATCGGCCTTGATCATCCTTTTTCTTTCAGTTCATAGAAAAGACCCACATTTACTTTTAACAGGGTAGGATTGTGCCTCCARTGCCACAAGCAATTTCTCTTGATTTCAGAACTCTCACTGAATTCAATTAAATGAAGAGTTTCTCCAATATTCTCATTTCTCATGGGCTTATTGTTACATAATATACTTTCAGCTAAATCAAGAGTTGGCTCTTGTTTCTCAAGAGCTTATCATTACAGAATGTACCTGCAGCTGCTAGTTTTAATTGAACATAGTTTGTAAATAATTTTAACTCGTATTTATSATGCTTATAAAGCTCAAATTCAAAAACTAATCAGAATTACTTTGGGCTACATCAGTCAAGCAATATGCTTCACAGACTTCTGAAATAAAATTCCATGTCATTGAAGAAATAATATTTAAACCTAGGTGGCTCACACAGGTTAGATATGGAACTTTTCAGCTTTAAGTCATGAATCCAAACATAGTCTTCATTAGCTGCAAATTAAAACTATCAATACCTGGCATCTGTTACATAGCCAATATAAAATGAGTCGATGCTCTCCTTTTCTAAAGTGGAAAGTGCAGCAGTTCTAACTGGTAGACTTTTTTCAGCAGGGAGGAGTCTAAATGTGCTCTTAATATGMATGCTTGAATACGGTTCTTCTCAAAAACGAAACATCTCAAAAAAAAGTTAACATTACAGACTTCTGCAATTTTCCAAAACACTGTTTAGTAATGTTGTCATAACAAGTAATACAATATTACTCCTAAAAGCTTTTTTGTACCTGAAACCTATCTTTTTTGTTGCAATTGCAGCTTTCAGTTACAGTTCCTCTCATGTATATTGATTTCTTACTAAAGGTGAAGCCAACTGGTAAGGCAGAGTGGAAAAGCTTCTGTTGCTCACACTACACTTTTTTATAGGCCTTGGTCTCAAGTCAAATCACTGTAAGATCCTTAAGAGGCTTTAAATTAATTAGAAAATATTCTACTGTGCCTCTGCATATTATTTTCAAAAACACCTTGATGACATTTATGAAGAAATCTGCGCGAGTATAGACAGACACATTTACATTCACATATGTGAGGAGATTTTATACAATTAGTTCATGAAATTTGAGTTGTTCTTCAGAATTAATACTGTTGGTTAAAATTATCACAAAAACTATCTTGATTCTTTTTAATAAGGGCAAGATGAAGTTTTGCAGCTTTAGATGCAAAAAAAATGAAAAATTCCAGATTATGACTAGTTTATTATGATGCTCTTAAKATGCAAAACAGCCAGGAAATACTCTACCAGCTTCCCTGGCTGCTATTCAGTGACCAAAGACAGAATTCTAGTAGTAAATCAATGATCTTTTGTACAAGCCCACTTCTTTTTCAGAAGCAGAAAGATSTCTAAAAAATTTTTCTGTTTTATATTTATGAAATGGTGATTTTTTTTTTCATTGTGGTTTCAGAGTATTAGAGCCCTTTTAATAATTCTAGGCAGCTCTGGAATGGAAAGATGCAAGTGACTGATGGCCTTTTTTGGAGGAAAAATAGTTTTAATGGATGCAACCTGGACAGACTGAAGATTGTATCCCAGCTCTCATTGATCTCATCAAGGAACTTTGTCAAAAAAAGGGCAGCGCAGAAGATGTAATGTGTTGTTCCAAAGCTGTAAATTAYTACTGATGCAAAATAACACTGCAGCATATTCTTCACACTGTAAATACAGTGGATTTGACTCTGCTGCTCAGGACACTAACRTCTCCATCTATAAAGGCAACATAAAGATGATGTAATGTCAACCGCTAGGACTAAAGGCTTTCACCTAAACTTGATAGAGAAGGCTTTTTTTTCAGAAAGAAAAAAAGCAGTTGATATGTTTGCAAAATGTGCTCACAAAGTCAGTACATAACTGTGGTATTTTTTTGTGGGTAAAAAATCAATCTTTAACTGTATTTAAAATTTCAGAAAAGAAAATGCTTCTTTTGATGGAAGCAATGTCAGTCTACTAAGTAGCATGCATTCAGGGCAGATTTTCAAAGATGTCAGGTGCCTCGTGGATCTTCACATCTTTGAAAAAATATTCTTCCTTTATGTGTTAGGGTTTTCTGAACTCAAAATTTCTTTTCCTTTATGACTCATCGCTATCAACACTTTCCTGTAAATAAAACATTGTCTTGGTTTTAAAAATACAGGGATAAGCAATGTGGAAAACATTCATCACTCCAAAGTTGAAGGATACTTTGCAGAAGTGAACAGAATGAATTGAGAAAAATTGATTTAAATAGTATTCAACAGCTACAAAAAAATGCTATGCACTCTGACTATGATTAGACTAAAGAGGTTATTTTATCATGCATGAAAAGAATAAAATCTCTATTTGTCTCATATGAGACAAAAAGATAATGAAACAAAATTATTCAGAAGTATATTATACAACACTAATTTTAAGAAGTGATGGAACACATTAACAAAAATAAAACTCTACTTTTTTCATAATGATAGCCATGTTGGATAAAAAGGAAAAAAAAATTAAAAAGCTCGTAATACATAAATATATACCTTCTGGGAGCAATTTTTACACTTGGATGCTTAAGGTAGATGTTTAAGTATCAATCAGCATGCAGTGTTCTATAGTTGGTTAGAAAGAGTCTTAATTCCATTTAAATCATTGGCAAAATTAATAGATACTCACTTCAGGAGGACTATGATTTCCTCATCGTTACCTACATATTAACTGGAGTGTGCAGTCTTATGTATACTTCTGAGTATTAAACACTTACAGTAATAATCAAAAGGCAAAACTAATAGAACATCATTTTWAAATCTTCCTGTTTCATATTCATAGGAAATTGAACTCCTTTTTATTAAAAACATCAAAATTATCTAAATGGAACATCTAAAGCAGAATTAATGTAAACAGAAGCATTTTTAATTGCTTTAGAGGAGGCCACTGCTCTCTTAAAAATGCTCTATTTAGTTCTGTAAAATTTTTTGAGATATATTTTATTACTATTGATTATTACACCATTCTTAGTGAATGTGAGCCTGGGAGGACTGCACCTTTCAGGAGATGTGGTTGATTAACCTTCTGCCCAATCTGAATTCTGTGTAATACAAAACAAACACCAATAAGCAATAAGCAGGATGGAGATTTTGAAACCAGTTACAATAGAGTGATCTGATGTGCCATATATAGTTAAGCTGGTCCAATCTACAGATTTCATCAAAAAAAAAAATATTTCTTTCTCCACTCCTAGCAAAATGTCCCTGATGCTTCCCTTGAATTCTTGAATTGAGTCTAGAGATTGTGCAGGTGCAGGTGAGAGTCAACTGAATCCCTGAACTAAATCCAGGCTCTTCCAGGGAGGGTAGTGGGTTTCTGACAGATCAACAAGCTGATTCAACTCAAATTGTTATGTGATTGCTAGATCTTATACAAGGTCAGGGAGGGAAAGGAGAATTGTCCTTTTATCAGCAGCCCACAGTTAGACCAGATTAGGTGTAACCTGAAACCGCATCCTTTGGCTGTGGTTTCACAGTGAGCAACTGTGAGGCTGTGCTACCTGAGCAACCTCACATCTCCTCTTCTGGCTACTGTTCCCACTTTTGCACAACTTCTAATCTGTGCCAGGAGATGGGTTTATGTGGCTGTGCAGGGAACCAGGCTCCAGGTGAAAAAAAAAGAGATTAAGAAACATTTTATTTTTTTGCAGAAATCCTTTCCCGTCTGGATCACTCTCTCAGCCTGGTTCCCAGTGCAGCTGTACTGCTCACAGCATAGGCAATGGCACAGGGGACAAGCTAGAGAAGAGGTTGCTCCTTAAACCAACAGTCCTACATGTATTGTGGGTGGTCCTACCTCTACAAGAWTAAAAACTAGAGGTTGGAGACTTCTCAGCCTGATGTCCTTTGGAAACAGCCACTTCCCCTTACCACCTTCCCTCTAGGAATCTGTCTTCCACTCCCTTCCTTTTCCCACCTACTCCAGCAGTAAAAGTCCTCCTCAACYGGGGAGCTGTTTCCCATTACTTTGCCCTTCTCCGTCTTTTCACAGGGGCTGCAACTTACCCAGTTTTATGTGCAAACTTCTGTCTTTCCTGCTTGTCCTCTCCTGATTACTCCAGGAAGCATTATCAGATTCATTCTTCCAAGCCTGTCCCAGAAAGCCATATCCCAGCTACAGAGGAAGAAGAACAGGATGGGGACTGGCAAAGCCAAGGCAGGATGGACAGAGAGCCAGGCTATTGCTGCTCTTACCTGCTGCTGCTGTGGAGAAGAGGCAGAAGGAAGGGCAGCTGCTGCTTCAAATGATGAAATCCAGGTCATGAGCTGTGGACTGCACCATATTGTCTAGGAACACCGTTGTGGGATTTTTCTGCCATCAAAACTAGAGCTGATAAAACACATCTTAAAAAATGGGGTTTTTGAGAGCAAAGATTTTTTTCATTTTAAATGATTTTTACAGAAGAATAAGTAAATGTTGGCACTTTAAAATCACTTTATAAATTGCTTAGTAAAATATCACTTTATAAAGTGGGAAGAAGATCCTACTTGTTCTCTAAGTMTTTGAAGTGGAATTTTCTTTGCCAAAGCACACCCACAAAAATGCAAAAATATACTTTTAATGAAGCACGTTGATGGAACCTAAACACCCTTATTTTTGCTAGATCCTTCATAAAACAGGAACATATTTTTGACCAACCCATAAACTCACCATAGTTTGTCTACAGTTAGCACTGGACTAAGCCGGGTGCGTAGTGCTGTTTTTTCTAGACATCGGTTCTGGAGAATTGTTACGGTCGGAGTGAGTGAGTCATAGGGACCTCCTGCCTGCAGAGGGTGAGTCAAGGGAGTGACTCCACCAGTTTGGAGCATTTCTGCCCTTGTACCTGTGCTGTCATTCCTGTGCTGCAATTAGCTTCTAGGGGCTCTACCAGCGATTAAGATCTCATCCTCTTGGGTCTTACACATAGGAAGAGACAGGCTCTGATTTAAAGACTTTACACTATGAATAGTAAGGCAGCTAAAGGATGTGTGGAAAATGATGTATTTTGACCACGGTTAAACCACACTTTAACAATAAGAAGCACAGAGCCTTCCATAGTATTTTTTTTATTTTCATCTGGATATTGCTCTTCTGGTTTATGAATCTATCTTTCTTAACAGGTCTAAGGCCCAAGACTTAGGAGTACAGCATGAAATGATCAATATAAATAAAAGCACTTATAGAAAAATCCTGGTTTTACTACAAAGGTCCTAGGGGAAGACTACAGGCAAGTCTGTTTTTAGCCAATCATTCGTTGGTGCAGCAGAAAGTGAATGTGAGCTGTGCAGTGAAAACTTTCAGGTTGCTAGCACGTACGATAATCACTATGGTGACTTTGTTTCTTTATAGTTATTTATATTGTTTTCCCTATCACTGCCCTCTAAGTCACTAGCTTCATCACACCATATTGTGACTATTTATATGCAAGTAGTTCTCTCCAGCTCTCTAAGGATCCCTTCATATCAAAGCTTAATTTGTATATGATAATTTACTGTTACATGTCTTTGCAAGATTGCCCTAAGCAAATAGGCAATGCATCTGAAGGGTCATTTTTCTCTAAGAATGAAATTTAACAGAGCAATACTTACACTTTAACATTCATCTGATAATCAAAACATATTTCACTCATGTTATTTTTAGATATGATTAAATCTCATGGGAAACTTATACTCCAGTCTGTGATYCTCTTATACAGATTCAAAAGACAAAAGCTGCATTGTCTGCTTCTAAGGAAAAACTGCCAGCAGCACTTCTTTTGTGTTTCTAATGAACACCATATGAAAATAGCCATAGAACAACTATTTACTCACATGCAGTGATCTACTAGATCCTCATATATGAGCCACGTCTTTTGCCATACCAACAAACACATGCCAATGATATAACATTGGCCAATCTATTTACAGGATGTTTCTATTTATTTATTTATTTATGCAATGAGATAATTTATATATTATTTTGAACTGAAGTTTTAACGATGGTGCTCTGTGTGAGGGTGAAAAATATTGTTATATACAGTTTACCAGACTTAAACACATCAAAGATCAATATTTAATAGGTTTAAATATTACTAARTCAGTCTTTCTCATTTCCTCATTTCAAAGTTCAGATTTATTGTTCAACAGTAACACAATTTTTATTGTTCCCTATGCTTGAAGTTTCTTTTGACTGCTTAGGTATGATTTGGAGAGCACGTTGGAAGGGGAATGCATATTCTTAYAGACTCTCGTTAGATTAAACATCTATCATATGTTTGGATAATTTGGAGAATGGATTCAATGACAGGTAGACTTACTTTCCAGTCTTGCATTTCCAGCTGTGTCTGATTCCATACCATGCAGAATATTCCTTCCAGAGCCTATTGGCATAACAACACAAGCCATGTTGTGAAATGTGTCAGGCTGTGGCCTCTACCATTCTGCTGCAAAATAGACAGAAATCGTAGCTGCATGGTAGGATATTGTTAAATGTTTTTTATCCCTTTACACATCTATGCAGGGGCCTACAATGCTATGAAGACAAGCACTTTTGCAAATAGAACATTTTCCATGTATATTCTTTTCTTTTTATAACTTCTAATCAGTTATTCTTTCTAAGTCACTAATTTTCTTATAGAAGTAAGAAAATCTAAGCTACTTGTTTTAACAAGTATAATTTTGTTTTATGATAAGTGGAACTTCTAGAAAATCTTCATCAGGTAACATAGTTCTCCATACTAAATCTTACTTGAGAAATATGAGTACACAGTCCAGACTGGACAAAAGCAAAAGTATAGAAAATGACTTGGAATTTTCCAGCTTCYGTCTGGAAGTTTGAGAACAACTAATGACCATCAGCTTGACATTACCAAGCTAGCTAYTAAAGATATATAGCTTTCATTCAGTGAAGAATGGAGTGCAGAAAACTAGCATCAAAAGCCAATGAAGTGAGGCAATGATTTATTTATGTGCATCCTAGGATGAGAAAGTGACTTTCAAAGCTAAGAGAGGTGTTTTGAAAAAATATTGCCTCTGCTTGAAAATAAAACCAACATGCTTCCTGTTGAACACAGTATATTAAGGTGAAATGGATAACAAATATATCTGATTGCGCAAATGTTCAGTTCAAAGGAATCACAGGTTACTGACAGGATCTGATGTTTTCAAGGATATTTTTCCTATGAAAAGCTTGATAATTAAAAACATAATGTGTACAGGAGAAATAGGTACAACTATTTCTACTTAATTTTAATTTGAGCTAAATAATAGTGTAAGTTCCTCCTAATATTACTATGAAATAAGAAACAGTATTTACATTGCTAGAACATTAGCAGGAAAAGTGTTACATGAACAGTTATTTTAAGTCTTGCTTCTCCCTACTTACATCTTATCCTGTTCTGTCTAAGATTGTAAGTAATGGTGTGACATCTGGCAACCATACTACCTCAGGCTGTGACCTTGTCAATTCTTGTAAAGCTGTGGGAAATTTTAACAGTGTAAGCATCAGGTTTGGATTTTTTTAACTGTCTAGAAGCACAGAATCAAATATAGATACAAGCTACTCAGCTTTTTATTCTCTAAATAGCTAAATCTGCCTTCCGCACAACAGATTTTTTCAAGAGTTGCAGTTAGCTCTAAGGCAGGTGGAGAAAGTAAGCAGCTGGGTTTTGGGGAGGCAAGGAGGTCTTATAGCTTACACTAGGTCTACTTYGTGTTCCCAATTAATTTATATCATCCATCCTGAGGAAATTTACAACAAAAGAAAGCAGATTGTGCAAAATTGTGAAGAATATTATTGCAAAATTTTTTAGGCAGAAAACTTTTGGCAAAATTGTGCAGTAKGCTCTCCATTTGAAAAGTATGCTGATTGCATTGCTAAACTGTTAATATTAGGAAATAAGTGCTTTGTTATCTGTGTAGGCCTTTGGTTCACGATCATATTTTTAGTTCAAATCATACATATCTTCTCTTCCACTTGCTGTCAAGGTAGCCAGAATACGAAGAGAAACCAACATCCTCAATCTGCTTTCTGCCAGAGGTCACTTCCAGTTAGATGACACCATGTTATAGAGTAAGTTGCTCTGTTCACTCTCTGTGGAGTTTGTAACAGGATCTTGTCATTGCATGGCAATGATCACCACAAAACCTTTCACTTCAGAAATGATCCCTTTGCATTAAACACTGTGAGGAGTGGTATTTGGARTAAGGACATCACTATAAAGAGGAAAGTCAGGAGGAACGCTAGAAACAATATTAGGCATTCAGATAAAATTGGCAATATCAAAGGACAGGAAGGAAATCCTATGTGACCTGAAAATTTTCAGTTACCCAGGTACTGGCTGCCCTCTCTTCTCAGCAGCAGAACATATCTTAGCTTTTTTTTTTTCTTAACCAAAGGCTTCTTCAAATTACCAGACAAAGTTGTTCTGTTGAACTGACGTATTATCTGGCAGTCAATATTTAAAGAATTAGATCTTTAATTGGATATCTAAAAGCTTTTGCTAGATATAGAAAATGGCAGAAACATTTGCCTCTGTGTTTTCAAAGTCAATTCTGGCCATATCACCTAATGTGATATAAGAAGATGAATAAGATCTTGCAAAACGAAACTACATGTCATCACTCTGGTGAATTCCAGTCGTGAGTAAACAGCTATCACATCTTCTACTAGCCTTATCTTGCGAAAGCATAATATTTGGTAGGGTATTTAACAATCATTTGGTACAGTCTGATGTTTGGCCACCAGATCTGGAGGTTTTGAGGGCTGATTGCTACCAGAAAGTGGAAGCTTCAGACAGTTAGGTATCTATTTTTTCTGCTCTGTCTTTGGAAAACACTTGAAAAATTATCTCTGTCAGGATATTTGGCTTCCAAAAGCTTTCTTAAGTACTTGTTTACCACATTGATGAGGTGCCTGAGACAAAAACTGAGGATACAGTTTTGGAGCGATCCTAACAGAAGAGCCGTAAAGCCATCAAGAGAAATCCTGTAGCTCTGAACAGTATTTGGAAYACAATACCATGTTTCTTTTCCTCTAAAGATTGGTATTGACCTTATTTATCTATGTTTATCCTTTATCAGAGATACTATCCAAATGTTTAAAGATTCTACTCAGATTATCATGCATTTTACTGACAATTACTGCCACAAGCTGATAGGTTAAACGTCCTTCAGCCCTGATTCTCTTTATCTAAATRGGGTGAGAATAAACAATGAAGCAAAACCCAACTAAATATAGTGATTCACTTGTTTTTTTAAGCTCATGTATGCATGGAAGATAGCTCTTTAACAAAAGAGTATTTGCCACACTCCACATTCAGAAAGCCTATAATTACATTCAACCACTCTTGTGATAATGGTATTGTTCGAAAGTCAGTCAAAAGAGTTTTCTGAATTTTTAGATATCTGAAATACAAGCTGAGCTCTGCTTGCTATTTTAGCTGGCATTTTAGGATTATATTAAGACATTCTAAAACATTATGAATGTAGCAAATCATTGAAATAAAGTTCATATTTTGTAAATAAACACAAATTTCATGGAATTCTTAAAAAAAGAAAAAAGAAATATATGCAGCTATAAAATTGCAAATTTCCTGGGAGTAGTGCAGAAGGTACCTTATGTCCAGAAATCGTAATCCGTTCATGTATCTGTGGGAGCTGATTATATAAGATCTTCCTGATCACTGGGGCGTTTCCAGAAGAAACCTGCAATGGCAAAACCAGCACTCCTGCAAGAAATATTCTTAAATAGAAGTTAATCAAATGAGCTCCTATTGACACAGCCTTCTTTTACTGTATCAGAGGTCCATTATCATGAATGAAGCTGAGCATTAGCTGGGACCTGATGCAAAAGGAATTCTTGGTTCATTAAAATGCACACAGGTAAATAGTTTAAGAGCATGACAGATATTCAACATCTGAAAACCAGACCTGGGAAAAGCAAGGATTATCACATGAATACTCTTTTGAAGGTACTCTTTAAAATGTTGTGTTTAGAGAGGTACAAAAGAGCAACACAAGGGAGGCTGTAGCTCTAATGTTCCCATCTGCCATGCTGAATGCATGCCCACTTGATGTTGCAGAGAAGCAGCCAGGAGACTGTGCTATCCTCCTCTTTCAGGCTGAGTCCTAATCTGCCTTCGCCTTTAACCAGTCTGCTTGCCATTCCACATACATAAAATAATTCATATTCCTTACCTACCTCTCAGGACTGTTGTGAAACTTAATTAGAAATGGCAGAAAATTCATCCTGTGTGTAATTTCATTGACTATTATCCAACTGGTCTGGCATCTGTAAGGAACTTTCTCCAAGAGAATCATTATCTACGGTCCAAGTATTATTTCCATTATCAAACACTGATTTATTTTATGTCAGTACCAAGTAGGCTTGTGATTGCCTACTTGTCAAATTTAGCACATTAGTCTAGGGTAGGACTTCCTTATTATTATCCTCCATTGATGTAAAGTAAATTTAAAAGCTTCTTGGAAAAAGGAGTTCTCATTTTAAAGAATTCAAATTCTGGACAGAAACGACAGTTTTYTCTAAATTTGTCCAAACTGTATTCCCTGCAGAAAATACACTAATGCAATTGTTGCAGTATAGCCATCTATATACCTACATACCCCAATATGCATAATATGAAAATGTAAGACAAAGATCATGGGAAAATCTCTGTATTAGTAATGTACAAAATAAAGTTCAACACTAATCATATGCCACAGACAGGTCTGAATTTATTAAACGATAAACAACATCTAATCTATTTAATAAGACAGGTAATAATCTAAATGGTTTCACTTATTCAGAAAAAAATAAGAAAAAATACTAAATCAACCATGTTAAAATACATGGTTTTATAAGTCTTCACATTCAAAATCCAGTTTTTATAACCAGTGATTCCTTCCTAAMAACCAAAATAATAGCCTGTCTAACGTTTAGACGTATTCAACTGTGATATTTGAAATCAGCAATTTTGACCTAATTCAAGATAACTGAAAGGCAAAGGAACAAATAAAATTAAGCAACTTCTTAGCTGCTCCACAAAATCAAGACTTAAAACTTTAGTGTACTTTACTAATAAGCTGACAAATATTTTGCAACTCAAGTCTTTATTAGGTTTGTCCTTAATTTTAAGTGAATTTTAAGTATCAGTCAAGTTTGGTGATAACTGAAAAAGTTATAGTTAGCCTTATAAAACATTTGAAAGTCTTTTCCTCAGTACTGACAGAGTTTGATGAGTATAATTATTTCACTGACCATAATATTCTCTGTTGTTCAAATCCACAACTCTATAAACTGCCACTGGCTGGATATAATCTGTTTTGAGCTTCAGGGTTGAAAGCCAAATTTCTGGAACTGCAAMCTTGATATGATCTCAAACTAAAAAAATATTTTCATAAAACCTGTCTGTGGAAAGCTATGCAGCTGTACTGTTATCTAATTTATTACTTCTTTTAATGGGCAATCTTACCTTTTCTCCGATAATAAATTTTTTCCAATAAAAGTGTACTTGTCTAGTAAATCAGTACTAAGCTACATTCCATGAGGAAAACAAATAAAACATTAATACCTTGTTAGTACTTTAATTTTATTTTTTCTTGGATAAATTACTTTTTGCATTGCTGACTTTTAGCTTCTGAAAAAATAATCAAAATTTCCTGTAACAAATTTGTCAGTTTTTTTCTTTTATCTCGACTGGGACAGAGTTTGCTAAATTAGAGCAGATCTTACAATTTGCACCAGCGTAACCAAGTTTTGAGAAAATGGCTTACAGAATAAACAAAGCAATAAAGAATCAAGTGTTCTCCACGAAACAGCAGTTTAACAATAGTTTCACTCTGTGTGTAGAGCCTTTGTTTCTGGATCTGGGAACAGCATATGGGCAATTCCTCTTACCCTCAGAGGTCAGATTCCTTCATATCCGACCTCCTCACTGCGAATTAGCAAACAAAGCCAGTTGCGAGCCCTCGCTGCTGCTTGTCGGTGCGGCTCATGCAAATCGGCGCGATGTGCTGCTCAGGACGGCCGTCCTGGCAAGGCAAGCGACATGACAATGCCTGCAAATACTCATTTGACTGCGATGTAAAGACCGAAACAAGAAGGGAACATTAATTTTCCCCACTTGTCCACATCCGTTGGCTTTAATAACAAGAGTATCTTAAAAAAAAATAGCCTTCTTTAGCCTCCAACCCTTAGTGGAGGAATGTGGGTCACACACGCAAGAAACAATAGAGAGATGCCTAGAAAGAAAAAGGAAGCAAAGGTGCAAATCCAATTTATTAGAAGGTTCACAATTACAAAATCCAAGAAAAAAAAAACAGTCATTTTGAGTTTTACATTGAAAGCAAGTTCATTTCAATCTGTAGATTTTCTTAGATGCATCTTTCAYGTTTTGTTTTCTCACAAGGCATATTTAAAGGGCATTAAATACAATTGCACTAAAAGCATTTATTGATTTCAGTGTGGTATATCCTACAGAATATTTTAGGTGCAGAGAGCTGCAAACAAATGTCAAAATTCTGAGAAAGTGTATGTGTTATCTCCCCCYACCCCCCAACGAGATTGTCCTCTTTAAGCTATATTAAATTGGAGGGGAGCAGGGAGGAGGGCACTAGTCACTTTGGAATTGACCAAAAATAGTAAAATATTTAGGCATGCCAGTTAGATCCATTTAAATGCAAAATCTCTAGCACTGGGAATTCAGAATACATTAATCTCTCTTTTTGATGATAATGAAGTGGACTATACTGGAGAGTACAAAAAACAATCCTGTAACAGCCAAGAGATGGGCTGTTTGATCTTATAAATTCATTCTGTCTGTAATTTACATAATTTTATGTGACTCAGCAGTTGTTCACAGAATAGGTTTGCCTTATACAAACATGATGTTAGGAACATAGTTTCTGCARTCCTTTCAAATAATCAGCTGAACTTCTTTGTAGTGATCATCCCCTGGAATTTGACTTTCTATTAAGGACATGTCCTTTACATAAAAGAATAGTTTGTTGTGTGTTGTTAATAATGAAAATATTTCCAAAATTTTACGGTAAATTGATGTGGAACATGTTGAACTTGGGCACAACAAATGAGTTGCATAATCTGTAAGATAATGAATGAAGATAGCTCTTCCCATTCTTATATTTTACTGTCTTTTCACTATATGTTTGGGGGAATTACAGGCAAAAAGTTTCTACTGAAAGATGTATACCTAGCTTCCTATGTAACACTGTTTTTTGCTTGTTTTTTCCTTGGTTTGAAAAATTTGGTTTGAAAACCACTAGGAACATTTTCTTGTATCAGTTATATAAATGTAGTCAAATATAGTCATTAGGACTTTCTATTTAGAACCTTTCCATATGTTTAGGATTTCCAACAGAGATTTTACAAGCCATGAAATCCTGTAGAATGCTAAAGAAGAGAGTAATAATTCGTTTCAAAAAAAAAAGGAAAAGAAATGGAAAGTAAAAGGAAGCACTAGTACTGGGGTGCTCAATTTTGAATGTTATACACATAATAATATAAGAAAGTGTATAATTCTAAGTACAACTGACCTCATTTGCCTGCTTCTTCTTACAGGTAGTGTCCATGGGGCAACATAAAGGGCTAGCCTTTCTTCACCTGCTATGAATCRTGGTCCATCGACTTCAGTGATGGATAGGGATAAATACCTCCATGCAATTACAAAGCTATTTCAGTGCATTAGTGAGATAAAAGTGCTTTTGCCTTCAGTGAAGAAATTTACCCCAGAGAAGGGTCAGATCTTTTAAAACTTAACTTGTTCCTTTGCATATGAATAAAGAACTTAAGATTTTCCATCTGTTTTAGTTATGATTAGATAGCTCATTATTTCTTAAGACAGTGTATTATTTTTGTTTAATTGTCATAATGTTCTAGTCAAACTAAAAGTTACAGTCCATGAATATCATTTATCTGGCAATCCAAAGTACCTTACTGTATCTTTCCACTTTTTGCAAAAAATGTTTCCATGTCATTTGCCAGGAATAAGCACTAAAGTGCATTCCAGCATCTTGAAATGCTGCACTGTTCATTGCAGCTCTTCTGATACATTGCTGAACAAAATTATCTCTAAGATCAATACTTCTTTTCAAACCTAGTCATATCCTGGCACTTAAGAGTGTTTACTTTAACTGGGCCAGTATCTCTTTTTGAATTTTCTCAAGCAAGGAAGTTCTATTAATACAAGTTACAGGCAAGAAGTCTGTGTCTACATTTTTTCTCTGACTCATCTGTTATCAAAAGAATGAGTGTCTTCTTTAGAAAACTGTACTTTACAACTGGAGCCTGAAACTTCAAAACTGTTAAGAATCTTTCAAAGTCAAAATTTTGCAATGTTAACATCTCAGTTTAAACAAAGCAGAGAAAAAATGTCAGACACATTATCTTTACTCATGTCATCGAAAAATACAAACACAGAATTTATAATACCTGATCAACATCTTAATTAACATACTATCTAAACAGGGTAATCTATTTAAAGCTTTGCCCAGTGTGGGATGTTTCATGTAAAGAAGTCTCCTTATTCCTCAAATACCACGATAATTATATAATACAGTTGAGAACTTAGCAGGCTCCTTTAATTCACAGGACTCTGCATGAGACCATAATCAGTATGTGGCGACTGGCTCCCCGGCATCCTCCCCTACTTCCTCCACGTCKAATACAGTCTACAGCTGTATTTGACTCTTCTCAATTCACTTAAACCAATGAGTACTATAAAAATAATTGCTTAAAAAGGCTGAATAATAGAGACAGTGTAAAGACAATCCTGACTTAAGACTGGAGGATGAGGGTAGAGTTGCTATTCAAAATGCCTTTGATTTGATATGCGTATGTACCCTCATGCTTGGATGCTTTGCTGAAATATCCTTCATAGATGAGGAGAGAAGGACATTTTTCTTCTAGAAAAGGACATTTTATTGCTGTTGGATGAGATATGTGCTCTTTTCATACTTTTGCTATGCTAAGTATGAAAAAGATCACATTAATAACACGTAACTTCCGATGAAATATTTAAGTAGCAGAGTCTTCTTGGATTTCCATTGGCAATCTTTCAGACAATATTCACACTTTCACAGCTTATGATATCAGTGGAATTCCTTTAGTTGTGAATTACAGCTCATTTTCTCAGAAAGAATTTCAAGTGTAACTGTATATTTTACTGCAATATATAATTTTATCTTAGAAGCAGCAGTACRGCCTCAGATCTGGAAAACACTTTAAAAATTAACTGTAAAGTATTATTTAAATCATCCCTAGCTTGCTCTGAATAAAATATGAAATGGAAATAATAAACAATATTAAACATGTTTCTCCTTCTGTCTTGAGTCCTAACGTTTTGGTRTTAGGATTGAACAATTCTTCTTTCCTAGGAAAATGCTCAAGAGAGAACCTAAATTCTTAAGAGTAAAGGGCCTAAGTTCTCTGTGAAACATAACCAACATATACACTTTAGGCTGGTGATATGTCAACAATCTAAATTAACTCTCTGRCCTGATTAAATACTAAGTCAGCAAAACTGTCCAGTGACTTAACTGGACCAAGGTTTCAACCTCTGTACGCAATTAGCAATGGTGTCAGTGGCACTGCATTTTTATGTATTGCTGTTTTTAAATTACACTGATAAATACTGAATCTGTTCAGAGAAGGAATAGCTTAAAGAAATGATATATTAAGAAAGATTAATAAAAAATAAGTATGTATAGAAATTGCATGGGAAAGAAACTTTAAGATAAATGACATGCTACCAATATATGAATGTATAAAGGATGTTAGAATCAAAGAGGGAAAGAAATAGTCTATTTGTCTGTCAGGAATGAAAATGTAAACATGCAAAATCAAATACAGAAAAACAAGATTAATCCTTACTCAAAAATATATAAAGTAAAACAAAAAAAAAGGAGTTCAGAATAATTGCACAGGTCAAAAGAAATAAATCATTAGACATAGTCAAAATAGGCTGAATAGTGCCTTCATAAATATTAAACTGAATATAGTGCAAAAAATGAACAGGAAGCCTTACTAGACTTTTTTCATTTATAATTTCTAGATGTGGATGTTGCAGAGCTGCCTAGCTCAGTTTCCATGACTGTTAATAAGACTGGGATATCTAGATAGCTCAGCTGCTTAAGAAAAATAGATCTAATCCATTTTGTGTTTGAAAAGATATTTTGTAAATAATCTACTGCTTTTGAGGAGCTAAAGTTCTATCCTCTCTTTTGTTAATGATACAGGTTCACAAATTGTTTTCTTTAGCATTTTGTCTTGAWACAGCTACTATACCAATGCAGTCATTTACCTCATTAAATCTGCCCTTAATATTGCTCAAGAGGACGTGCAAGAAATCAGCTTTCCTTCTGACTRCCTACAGACTGTGAGTGAATTCTATTCTGCTTTTTACCAAGTGTCCCAGACTTTCCTATCTGAACCAACAACAACTTGATATAGAAAGAAGAGAAGAAACCTAGCAAGCTCCAGAATATTCAYTGAAAAAATCTGAAATGCTATTTGGAAAGGTTGCGTCTTTAAAGGATAATGACCAGCATYCTTTTGCTCCTCATTGAAAGCACTATGTTGTAATAACAGACCTTGCCAGACCTGACTGTGGTGGGAGATTCTTCTGCTTCTGAATGTCTCCTAGGRTCACTGCTAAATCCTGCTTCTATCTACTGTATATCTCAGTTTTCCATTTTCCTAGGTTMTGCTTCTGTTGTACTTCAGTCCTTGGGGCAAAGAAAAGAAAGTCTTCATCACTGGTCCCATCTATAGTGGTTCAAGTTGCCCAGAGGGTGGCCTACTTCTCTGCCATTTTTAAAATACTTCCTGTAAAAACAGAAGAGACACAAAAAAAAGGTTCAAAAGGACAAAAAAAAAAGTTCAAAAGATTTAATTAACCCCCTTTTCATTAATTCTCATGCACTATGAACAGCATGTCRTGTAGTGGGTGTCTGTAAACACAGAGCAGCGAGGCTGCAGCTGGTCTTCTTCCGACAGGAATATATTGCAGTTGAAGCAGAGCGGGATCGTGCCATTTTACAGTGTACAAACTATCATGCAGTAATTTGGGGATGGATTGTAGTTCTAAGCCCACACGAGCAGCAAGGAAGATGAGCTGTACTCTAATAACAGTTCCCAGAGATGCTCCCTGTTGTGCTGGGAAGGTTTACACGACAGCTGCTGCTGCTCCCTCTGCAGAGGGCTGGGTACACCCGCTCCTGTGCCAGTTCAGCTCTGCTGGTATCTGCGTGTCTGTGCATCATTGCGTCAAAGCTACTGCCTACTGCTAATGAGGTTTCGGTAATCACTTTAGTCTGGTCCTGATGAAATATATTAATTTCTGAAAAGAGCAAAATAAAGAAACAGASTAAGGAAACAGAAAGATAGGATCTTTATCCTCATTCTCACGCATGCACTTAAGGAAAAATGCTCTCCAACAGCTTGTCATTTCACTGAGATGTCTATGTAGTGATAGAGCTGTCTGATGGTTAAATGGGTRGCTTGGAGCTAAAAGAGAGATCTAGGCAGGCACAGTCTAGGACTGAATGTCTCATTTTGAAACATCACCAGCTAAATGCTCCTTAATCCATACACAGTGAAGTGGTATGAGCCCTCAGTCATCTTTTTACTAAACTGTGAGTCAGTAACAGACCTCTGAGTTGAGCAAATGAAAAGGTTTAGATCTAATGAAGTGATTTGTGCTGCATATCAAACAAATGATTGTGTAGTATTAGAAACAAAGAATTTACATCCTGCTCTCTGAAGGGTCACACAGCTCAAATGGACTGTTAATGAAATTAGTTATTTTATAATTGTGAGGCAAATAAAATTGTAACAAGAAACCTGCTGGCACTGGAGAGGACCTTTATGTCCTKTAGCTAGAGCTTTCTTACTAGCTGAAAGAGCTGTTTAACTACTTTAGGTTGGCAGGACCTCTGCTATAGCTGTCTAATCCAAGTTTCCTTCAATATGAGTTCTGAAAATTTCCTTAGTGCAAACTGAGACAATTTTTACGGAGTATTTCCATAATCAATTGCTTTCTTAGAGATAAGTATAAATCTGCTACCTTCAGGCAGTGAACGCAGCAATAGACAGATAGTGAAGTACTCTTTCCTCTGCCCTAAATATTAAGAATTGGAAGGTATACATGGTTAGCTGGCCCTCTTTTCCTATGACCTACATCCAATACACAGAGTTTAAATTGAAAAGTACTCAACTTAAAAAAAAAAAGAAAAAAAGAAGAAGAAGAAAGAAAAAGAAGTATCATTATGTTAGGAAACATAGATTTCTGTCCTGAAAACAGAAGAATAGCAGCGTTGTCCAACAGAACAGTGGCAGTTCTCCTAACAGCCACCATTACATCATTCATAGAATAAACAGTGTATTTTTCTTYGCTAAGTATAGGGTTTAAATATTGTCTGTAAAGAGAATGAGTTTTCTATGATAAAAAGAAGATTAAAGTATCTTCTAATTATATCACAGTTTAATCTATATATGCATATTCTGTAAGAAAAAAATTTGCTAGTAGGTAGATTAAGAGGGATGTGGGAACCAAGTTCTTAAAGAATTCAGTAATGAATAAAATAAAATATTTTTGGCATAAAATGTGTCATATGTCTGGTATCTTTAGGATATTATCAGTAAAGCTTTCCTATATGAAACTAGAAAAGGACATTGCCAGAATTTTCGATGATGACAAAATTTTGATGTCATTTATACTTCGAAAATCAACCAATCAAAACAGACTCATCAATAACAACACAACGCTTACCATATTTCCAGGCTTATCCATACCTCAGGGTATTCATATCCCTTAAAAGTGCCCACATTTGAAAATAAAGTAACAGATAACGCATGTCACCAGATAATTCACACCTTTAGGCAACCCTGGCAAAAGTAGGTGGAAATCAGAGACTGGTGAAGACAGGCTTTGTGGTAATCTTGTCCTTGTGTTACTTACACATATATATAAACCCACAGTGCTGGTAAAACACACGTTTTTGTTTTGGTTTGTTTTTTTTAAAGCAGTGCTGACATCAGTAGTGCTGACAGTTTCAGTATTTTAACACATACCCTCTTCTTCACTGAGTGTGACTGAAGCTTCTGTGTTTTATATTTAGTATGCTAACCAAATTATGATCAGAAAATATTGTAAAAATGACAYGTTGGCATCCATGCTAGATGTCTCTCTGTGAATGCCTCATTTATTCTCTCAGGCTACATATGCCTGTACATGAACATAGTGCATTCAGCTACCTGAAAATGAATCAATGTCCCTTCTCCTCTGTATACTATTCATTGCCCACCACAGCTGAGAACTAGAGAGTCTGGATCTTGCTAAAAATCAGTTCTGTGATTAATTCCTGAGGCAGAATATGATCCATCCAGCTTGTTTCTTGGCAGCTTTTCTGACGTACCAGAGTGACATTAACTAAAACTTATTTTTGTCAGTTAACTAAGAAAATATGACTAGGTGAAGGCATGCATATGGTTACACTTTCAAAGTGACTTCTGAAAAATGTTCTCAGGATATTTGGAAGACTGCCTATTTTTAAAAGACAGAACTAAAGTTTCATATGGAAAATAGGTTTCATGCATTCCCTGTATCCTTTAGAAATATTACAGATGAATTTCAGTATGTCACTTTTGAAAAAGTGCTTATAAGTTCAGAAAAAATGTAGGAGTTGCCATTCAAAAAATACCAGCTGACAGTCTTCAATTGTTAACAGTTCTGAGAAAGCTAACAAGGCTGAGTAAGAAAATATGCAAACCAATCAGTCCTAGGACTGAGAAGCCATATATTTTCCTCCTGTAGGGAGGAAACAGATATTCAGAAGTTTCCTAGAAATCGCTTTGGACAAGCGCATCTTGACATTGGCATCGGGACACGGCAGCCTTTAACCCATATCCAGGCAGTTGATGAAGGACCATTAACAAGAAGTGCTCCGCCAAAACAATATGATGTTCCTGTCCAGATTCACAGTTCAGCTCTATAGAGTCCAAAAGACAGCCAGAAATGAAGAATCTTCAACATCCTTTCAAAGGTGTCCTGTTTTTCTTTTTTCATATTACTTGGGAGATCTTTTGCTCTTTGTATTTTTTAAATGTACACTGAGTGCATGCATGTTTGAGGGAATACCTGGGAAATTCACATGGAAAAGTGGCCAGAGTTCCTCAGTTTTGACCTGTGTTAAGTATTTCATAAATTAATTGTTAATGCTTTGCATGCTTACAAGTTCTAAGTTACTTCAGATGATCAGCTGAAATTCCTTGTAAATATAAATTGACTAATTTCTGCATACCAAGAACACTCTGCTGAAATCTAAACTGTTACATTTTCACTGCAATTGAAAGGAAAAAGTGCTCAGGACTCCATCAGAGGCATGTTTATCTAGTTCTAGTTTAGGTATTTGATATTAATTTCATATTAGCATTAAGATACTTGCCCAGTTTCAAATCACAGGTTCAAATAACCAAAAAATTCCTTACCAGAGTTTTACAACAGAATAGACAGTTTCCAGTATTTATTGCATTTATTTTAAAATACTTTTTTAAAAAGTATTAATATATGCCTTTGGMATGGTGCAATACATTTGATGACAAAACTCAAATTCTGTGTTTAGATTGCATTGCTTATTTGACTCTAAGATTATCTTGATCTGGTAACTGCATTGTTTTCTTTCTGGTACAGGCTAATATCATTAACACTTGCTTCATTATAAACTTTTTGGTTTTATTTTTGTTCATTTTGTTTTGAATATTTTAATAAATTTTTAAAAATCACTAAATCTGTAGTCAGTAGAGGTCCAGAACCTTCAAAGCTTTGCATACGCATCTACTGTCTTGACCTAAAAACTGGACTTTAATTTCAAACATTTAAAAAAAAAACCTATGATCTTTTTTATTAGAACACAAATTTACTTACATTTGATGGCTTTATTCAGACTGTGAGCCTAATGAAAAGATTGAGAATTTCATTTTTAATTTTATGCAGTGTGTCCCTATAAAAATAAATAATTTTAAAGTATCACTTGGTTTATTCAAAAGGCATATAGAGAAGGATTTCCTGCCACAGTAAGAAATACAACRGAATGACAAACCTATAAAACACTTTAGATCATTTTACACATCAGATTATCAGCAGCATATTTGCTCTAAAATCTGTAGTCATAAAAAAGTATATAATATTCCAAGACTATCTTAACAAGTTTTGAAAGCTTGCCAAAAATTGAGAAAGTCTCACATTGTTCAAAGGCTGATTACTGTCCAAGGACATTCAGGCAATTACTCTTCTTGCAGATGTCATGATGTCAGATTTGTGGGCAATGTTAAGTCACATGGCATTCGCCTGACCTCGTGTATAGCAACTGGGAAATATTAGAGTCACTAAGAGTTATTAGGTCTATGCAAGGAGTACTAAGGAGTAGAAATAGTTAGAGGAAAAAGAATGATATATCAAGATACCTGGTYTCCAAGATTCTGTTTCAAATTTCAGGAAAAAAATGGAAGAAGGCAGGAAATCCCATCCRTACTAGGGATGATCAATATACAGCTGGCATGTACCACTTTGAAACTGAGTTCCAGATAGAAATAAAAACATTTTGAAGATTTTGAGGATCTCGGCAACAGAAAATGATCCTTATATTTCCTTCACTYGAACATGAGATAAAGAACTCCATTGTCCAAGTATTTCAGGATTATTATGTTTTTAACGCTTCCTCAAAAGCAAAAAGAGTTGAGAAATATGAAATATACAATTCCAACTGCATCTCTGATCAAACCACTGCTGCGTGAGAATTCSTGTCTTTCTCTTTAGAAATTGTGCCCTGCTCAAGACARGATTGAATTTACAATTGAGTTTCTGCATTGGTAATTTTCTCCTCCTTGTCTTTTCTGCCTAAAATGATTGAGCGAATCTAGAATGTTTGCTGGATGCAAGCCCTGTGCATTAAGAGCAGGCCATTCTTTATTTCTTACAGTCATAGGTTTGAGGAACTTGGRATATTCTTGAAAAGACAGAATGGAAACAGAATCTCATTTCCTCTTTCTTTGGCACTGTTTCTGGCTATTTATTCATTCAAAGGAAAAGGCAATACTGGAAAAAAGTACTAAAATTAAGGCACYCMACACTGCTTTGTCTTTTCTCCTATAACCTAGAGACTGTGAAGTAACTGTAGTGGTTAATTAATGGATGGACTTGTGAATATTACTATGTGGCTGAGTTGTGTAGGGATAACATGAGTATGGACAACTTATTTTCTCARCCAGATAAAGAGTGACATATAAATTGAAGATACTAATATTATTAACTAAAATAATAGTATTAATTATTTAAAAGTGTATTCAGTTCTGTTAATGTCACCCCAGGTTTTTACTAGTCCATAAACTAACATATGATACAAACATGATTATTCCATTGATATTTGAAGAGGAACTATTTCCTGTTTTGACCTAGACTTAATAATTCAGTTWTAACTACCTCAGTATAAAAACAAAAATATTTAAGTGTTGACTAAAATGCAAGTATCTTCCAAATTCAAGAACTGATTCTTTTCAATCTGTTCTTATCTTTGACAACGATGTACAACATTAATATTAGCAGAAGGTGACATGACACTTGACCAATTCTTAGGAGTATATTTTGCACCTAGAATGGTAGACCCTCTTGAGATGCTTAATATTATCTAAGTAATAAACTGCAGAAGAAGGTCCCTTTAGAATACACTAAAGAATGTACTAGATTATCTAAACAGAGTAAAGAGCAGCATCAGTACAGATAAACTAAACCACTGCGAAGTGGATGCAGATATGATTTACATCAGTTTTATTAAGCTTTTTCATTTTGGCAAAACAAACATCCAACATTTACTTTAGACTGGTCTTATACTTCTGAGGGAAGAAGATTCTTACTGCYTGTAAGAAGGCCATTAAAAAATCTGTGGGCCACATCACTCTTTTGAAGATTTTGGCATCTGAGAAATGTTAAAAGATGACATGTTACAAGAGAATAGTTTTAGAACTGTAATGGCTAATAGTTGGATTCCTCTAAACTCTCTAAGCAGTATTCCCTTTCTGTTCTAACAAAGTTTAGAGGCAAATAACTAAAGAATCCTCCTCGTATATGTTTCCTTTGATAAGGTCAACACACATGCATCAGAAGACCATAAGAAATGCTTTACTGGGAGAGACCAATCTAGCACAGTATTTTGCCATTTCTATTTCCTTCCATTCCCAATGTTCCTCTTCCCTTTGCCGTCTTTCATTCCTTTTTGCAATCCTTTTTCAGCTTGCAGGTAGTAAGGTTTGTGGTAGCTCCAGCAGCCAGTCAGGTTTGAGCATCCCTGATCCTATTTGGTGTTCTCTTCTGAGAGGCATCTGGCATTTGCCTTTTGCATCCCACATGCTCTGATGTTTCTTACAYGTAAGGCTGCTGCTCTTTGGCATATGTGAAGAGCTAGATAGCAGGATATTCACAGAAAATCAGAAGCTGCAGCAGTTAAGCTCAGAMGTACAGTGAGAACACTATTAAAAGTGGAACCAAGGCACTGTCATATACAGTCTTTAATCTTCAGAGTATCTTTAGGAATGTAAGAAGATAGAACTAAAAAGYCATAAGGAAAGGAAGCAAATTTTGTTTTGAATAGAGAGCTTTGATGAAGGAATGGAGAGAAAATAAGACTTTATCCAGCATTGAATGATTCACTGAAATGATATCTAAAAATATTTTACAATGTTAAGTAAGAAGCAACTCTGAACACTCTGAAGAAAAAGACTGAAAAAGCTTTTCTCGAGTTCATTTCTTTCTAAGACAAGTGTCTTAGAAAGACATTTAGKGTGAAGAGAAATTTCGAAGTTAAAGAGCATCCCGTATTAAAAGATTTGAACCTTCAAATATCATTTCAGAAAATGACAATGGACTGACCCAAAGGTCAGTCTTGGGAGATTTTATCAAAAACAGCTTTTGGCACAAAAGTAGAGCTTGGGACAGAAAACATTGGAATTATAGAAACCAAGCATGAGATGTGAGAGGAGTAGGCAGTTCTTTAATGCAGAACATATGTAGGGTACAGTAAGGAAGCAACAAGGGACATTGTAAATGAGATTCAGTGACTAATTTCCCCAGTGGCAAAACTCCTACACATTTTGACTACAGATCGATAAGAATATACACGGTAGAACAGATACTTGTGTTAAATAATGCCAAAGGAGARGAAGAAAATCAAACTGATCTGGGAAGTAGTTATAGGAATCTGAAGGTTAATGGGAACWGTAGATAGGCCAGAAAGCTGAGGCATTAGTGGGAGTCCAAAGCAGAAGGAGTACACACGTAAGGAATCAGTACTTCCAGTAATAAGAGACCAATCTTCTCCTATTTAGATTTTCTCATGTTCCTAACAGTAATTACTGAATCCATCCCAGTTTCTTTCATTCTGAATATGCAGTAAAAGGGGTTTTTAGTTTTAAGAGATATTCTTAACATATCATTATTATGTTTTTAACAATTAATATGACATTTGATTACTGCTGATCATCTTTAATTGTAGTGTTGAGCCATGTTAGCATAAATTACATTGCACCAGTTCATACAGTGTGCTCCCAAATCACTGTTTTGGCTACACACAATCCTTTTTTGGGTCGACAACAGGAGCAGCAAAATTGAAACTGCCATTCAAGGCTAGGACAGAGTCAAGCTTAATCAGGCCTTACGAAAATCTTAATGAATCAATAGTTAGCACTAATAGTGCAGAGGAGTATTGATAATGGAGTTTACATGTGCTGTGTATTGAAGACAGCTTTGTGAATCTTCTGTGCATCTTTCATGTACATTTGTGTAATTCAGATATTAAAAACAGTGTAAGAAAATATTGTTTTCCTGATGTATTATATAGATGGACCRTATTTAAAGAAGTGAGAAGGTCTTGTATTGACCTATGCCTTTTTCTGAAGAAAAGTTCTTACCTAGTCTATGTCAGGAAATGAATGCTTCAGCAGTTCCTTCTTGCTTAACAAAGAGATACAAATCCA
Organism: Rhea americana; assembly: GCF_003343005.1. NCBI lineage: Eukaryota > Metazoa > Chordata > Aves > Rheiformes > Rheidae > Rhea > Rhea americana. The sequence goes on from NW_028186383.1 coordinate 195,409, forward strand.
TTCCATTAGTATGATAAATTTCTGGTATGGCATCTCGTAAGTTTGTACCAAACCTACCAAGGGAAATGTGAACAGCCCTAAACCTGTCTGATGGGAGCCTTTCAGTTTTCATTATATAAGCATTTAGTGCACAGCTAAAAGGAATTTTTACTCAGTCAGTGATGCTTCCTTTGTAATTGTCCTTGAAAAGCACTGCTAGATCCAGCCTCTTGTGCAAAAAACTAATTACAGAAAGTACAGTACATTTACAATTAATAAAGTCCCTTTGTTTTATTACTTCACAGATGCAATGTTGTCTTGCAAAATGATGGACAGTTCTGAGCTGCGATTAAGAATTTAGAAGAGCCTTGATACAGCAGATGGAGGGCATTCATTTAAGTTTATTGTGAAATAATAGCATAGTGACAGAGATCAGAGTGGAACTACAATTAGGCATAAACTGAAAGGACAGTGACATATTTAGTTTTAGAAATCAGATGCATATCCTGTACCACACTTTTCACATTTTTGTTGGGTGCAGATGTTTTTTCTTATGCAATATATGATATCAAAAAATAAGCCATGAAGATTACATAACCATTTTGATTTGTGCACCTTGTGCATGCAGATACATGCAATAACTTTCGCATGAGCATATACATGCAAAAATATCCACCACTTGCCAGTCTAAGTTTATTTTTTCCAATTGTGATGTAAGCACCATCTTTCAAAAAAACCCATCAATCTTCTGGTCAGACATCCTATGATATACTATGCTTCTTTACTCTGTGCAAACTCTGCTTTGTGAAATTGTCTTACATATGAACAGTGCAATAGAATTCTGAAGTCTACATTATAYACAAAAGAAAAAAATAATGCTTCATACCATTATCCATTGGTTTTATCTAAGTCAACAAGAGCTATCTGCAGTTTTTTCAGACACATCAAGGAAATATTAGTAAGTACTCAATGATTACTATAAATATAAATATAAATATATAAATATAAATCATTCCCTGGCTTCCAAACCCAAGTCTTAAGGGCGCTGAAGGATGAAGAAAACAGATTCTTCTGACTGGACTCAAGACAACTAATAATTCATTTTTGCAGAGGATGAAGTTGCAAATAAACTTGGAAGAATAATGGTAGTCATCTTCCCAGAGTTATGTGCAGAGCTCATGTTTAAGCTACCTGTAAAACACCAATTTGACAATTGCCTTCAGAGTAGGGACTACTCTGGCTACATATGCGCTCATTTTTCTGAATGCTGCTAGATGGCAAGTAGATGGTAGTGATTCACAAACTAACTCTAAGGACCACTGCAGTATTGTTGAGGTATTGCATTTCAAGCCATAAGGCTGGGAATACATATATTTTCAGATAGCATGATTATTTTTTCATCATAAGTATCATAGCTACATACTGCAGTGGATACTAATGAAAAAAAGCTTGCAGTTTGAGGACATGGGTAACTAACATGAAGCTGGCAAAAGCAGACTAACAATTGCATATGCCCACCTGAAGTCTGTTTGCACTGTGGTTTTTGAATCCTCACTTATTGTTACCGGAATGCAAATCCATTTCTAAATGTACCTTTTCTCTCAGAAAATTATTACTGTAGATTTTTGAATTTTTACAACTTGTAAGTTACTCATTTGGCTCAGTTGGAATCGTTTGGGAGTCAGTCCTCCCACCAAGAAAACCTGAAAAACGAACAGAGGTTCTTAATATCGGAACTCCACAAAATCCTCTCTGGCGGCATCATTTTCCAAAGTAATCATTTCCGTTTGGGAAATACTGGGAAAACGTCCTATTTCGCGGTTGCTGCAGAAGCGACCTCCGGAAGGTGCCAGGCGCTGAGGCCTCCACAGGGCTCCCAGCGGCGGCGGGACGGCCCCGCACGAGGAGGCATCTTCGGCCCAGTCACCTCACGCAGGGGGAAGAGCAAGGCAACGACCTGAGAGCCAAAGAGCTCTTTTTTAGCCGGTGAGAACGCTGTAACTCCGACCCTGCTCTCTACGGGGTCCCCGGCCACCCTGGGCCACCARCGAGGCCACTCCGCAGCCCCGCCAACCGCCGAGCGACGGTGGCATCASCGCCGCCGCCATCTCCCCGCCCCGTGGGCGCCCCTAGCGCCGCGGGGCCCGACGGGAGTTGTAGTTACGCTCCTTCCCGCCGCGCTCCGGGGCTTTGGCGGAGTGGGGTAGCGTGGGGGGGGGGGCGAACTAGAGTTCCCAGGATGCTTAGCGCGCAAGGAAACGCGGAGGAGGAAGCCGCGGGGAARGGCAAAGGACTACGTTTCCCAAGGTGCCCCGCGGCCGCCGGTGGCTCGGCGGAGGCGGTTGGTAGCGGAACCGGCGCGGCGGTTGAATTCTGGCGGGGAGAGCGGCGGCGCCGGCGGCATGGAGTTATCCTCGCTCATCAGGAAGCTCGGTAACGGCTCCCGCCTCTGCTCCCTCGCCTTCCGCGCCGCCTGCGGGTCCCTGCGCTGAAGCTCTGCGCCTCTCCTGCCGCAGCGACGCAGGAGATGCCGGGCCCCGGCTGTTGAGGGCTGCCGTGGCCGTTCCCCCGCCTAGCGCTACGGCCCCTTTCCCCGCCGTTGACCTGCGGGCTGAGGGGTTTTTTCCGTCCCTTTTGTCTCCTCTGGCTCCACTGCTCTCAGCAAGCACCCGACGCGCATCCAGCTCTCATACAGGCTCTTCTCCCTAGACAGGCGCTACCCGTCACCCGGTCGCTCAGTTACTTCTTTTTTCCCGGCTCCCGCCTCCTTTAGGCGCCGTGGGCTGACGGCTGTCTTGCTGTTACGTTCAGCTGCGTTACTTGGCCAGGGCGGTTCCCCCCTTCTCCCGTTTTCCCAGTCACTCCACTTCAGGGAATTTTATGGGGCTTCTTACGAAACAAATCGGTCAGGTGCAGGTCGGGGATGTGAAGGCTGTGTTCCTCCCAAGGCGAGGGGCACTGTCCCTGCCCGGCCACAGGAACTGCCTTGCTGCTCCATGCTGCTGCGAGGCCCAAATCACTCCGGCTCTTGTTTTTCACTTTGGCCTTTAGCAGATCTGTGGGGGGCAGTGAGTAACAAGCACACAGTGATGATTCCCTGGGATGTGCTGGAGGCCTTCAGATGTGATGTCCATTTAAGTGGCTTGAGTAGATTTTTGGCCAATTGCTTTCACGAGTGTAAGTCAGCTTTCAGCATCGCTACATATTCTGATAGAGGGTTTCAGAATTTAGTTGTGTGCTTCAAGGAGGAGGCCCTCTTCTTGTTTTATATTTATCACCTGTTTATATCAGTATGTTCTGTAGTATTTTGTGCCTTTTACACCATACAAGTATGCTTGACTAGCTTAGTGCTGGTGAGTGCAATCATAGTTGTATTCCAGATAAGCACAACACTGACAAATGCAAGCTTTTCACAGATCTTTGATGATATTCTTTTTATCTAAATAAGAAACCAGTTATGTGAGATATTTTTTTTATACCTTTTTGGGAGCAGGTCATGAGCTGACAGAGATAAGAGAGCGATCTCTGAAGAATATTCTGTTTAAACTAGATCATAACTTGATTTCATATGCTGATCTTGTCCACGAAAAACTGCTTTTCCTTAATCTTTTGGAGTGGTTCAATTTTCCAGTGGTACCAATGAAGGAGGAAGTACTAAATTTCACGAACAATTTGATKAAGGTATGACATGAAACATCTATTTTTATTTAAAGTATATGCCTTTAGAATGCTAAAGCTAAATAAAATAGGAGAATATTCTATTTTCAGCCCTTTGTAATAAGGTTTTACAAAAAAAGGAGTAATAAAGTGCGCTTGAGCAGGGGGTTGGACTAGACAATCTCCAGAGGTCCCTTCCAACCTYACTGATTCTATGATTTTATGATTCTAAAGTCAATGAATGTAGATGGAAATGAAAACAGTTCAGGTGACTTGCTGTGTTATAGCTCTTACATTTCTACTTTAGATCCTCAGGTTCTTCAGTTTCTTAGTGTTTGATTTGCTCTACAGGCATGATTTGTAGCTAAGCATTTGCTCTTGAAATGTGAAGACTGAAACAATGGTACAAATATTTTAGAAGAATGGGGAAAAATTTTGCAGAAATATAAGTGATCTCAAATTCTTACATTCTTACTACATTCTTAGATTCTTAGTTTTAATCATTAAACTGCAACTGTTCAGAGAGGGAAAAAAATCCATCTTTGATACTAATGAACAGTTTTCCATGATAATTAAAGGCCAAATCTGACTTAAATATCGATAACAACTCTCCTCCTATCTCCCCCCCCCCCCGATTTAGAAATGTTGAGACTCTTCTAGCTAACTTTATCAATTACTTTTTTAATGTAGCATCCATCTGCTGCCCAGCAAATGATTGGAATTGGTGCAGTGGAGTTCTTYTCGCAGCTTCGCCCCAATGTGGAACCAAATTTGCAGGCTCTAATTGATGGGATTGTAGATGGACTATTCTTGCTTCCTTCTGGAATTCCTTCTAATTATCTATCAGGATGTTATCAAACTCAGCCTCAGCCTTCAGTAGATCATTCAGGTAAATTAGGTATTTGGAAGTATGACTTATTTAAAATGAAGAAAAAGTAAATGGAAAGTTTCTAGGTTATAAGAAGCTGTTTTATCAGGCATAATAGGCCAATATATTTTTGGAATTTAATGAAGTGTATGGTAAGGTGGATTCTGTTAGAAAAAGGGTGAACCTAAAATTAGTTTAGTTGGATAATGTCACTCTTTTAATAGAATCCTCAGTACAGGAGCAGTTCTGTTGTCTGTCATCAGACCTTCTCTGTCTTTTTCTTCATGTTGTAACATGTTAGTTATAATGTAAAAAGGGCATGGCACAGGAGTAACTTCAAAAAACTGCTTTATGGCAGCTAGTGTAGCAATTTTTGAGTAATTCAATAATTACACCAGTATGCTTTGCTACCTTTCTTTGGATAKTAGACTTAACTTTGAGGGGAATTCAAATTAAAATGTAGAAGTAGAATAAATCACAGTAGAAGAGTTTTTAAAAACTAGTGTGCATTATCTGTTTAGTTTTGGATAAACATTTGTCATAGTAATGTGTGAGGTGCTATAATTTGCTTCTGTTATCTAGCCTCTTCAAACAAACAACTCAATCTGTTATGCTGTAGTCTTGATCTTTACAATGATTTACCACTTAGATTCAATCAAGAAACAACCCACATCATCTCCTCTTCTGCTTAAATATTTAGGTGGAGGAGTGCATGGACCATGGAGAATCCCTAGTTAATCCTAGTTTGCTGGACGTGTGTTCCAGCCGTTCATTTTTTTTCCTTCTTTTTCCTGCTCTCCTCCAGTCCCCACAACAGTTTAGCTAGATTTTTACCACTTGAACATTGCCACTGTATAGAAAATATATAATAATCTTTTGCATATATATTCTTAAGCTATACCTTTTCTAATCTACCCAACGGAAATATTGCACAAAATTCCTGTTTATGCTGTTACAGCTATGTGGATTAATTGTCTGAATACTTAACAACAGAGATGATGTATTGAACTTCAGTTATTGGGAAAAATTTTATACTTATAATCTGGACACTATCTAGTTTGATCCTTTGAACCAAATATTGCTATCATCTGTGTTCCAGGCAGATTGCTTTTAACATTACATAATTTACATATTTGTCATTTTTGCCCTTTATATTAATTACATAGTCATAGTAATATACATGTTACATTCAGTACACAAAACATTTTAATTAGCCAGAAGAGAGCAGTTTTGGTGGAATGAGATTTTAAATTGATAGTTGATTTAAATAGTTGATTTAAAAAAATAATTTTATTACCACACAAGTAGATTAGAGGAAAAGATTTTTGTGACTGTCAGTTCTTCGCTGAATTCATTCTTCATTTTGTATAATTGATTTGCTCTTGTTTTTATGRTATGCAAGGAAACGGAAAAAAATTAACAATTGTGGAATGTGATTATAAAAATACAGTTACACATTCTTTCTACCCTGCTTTCTTGATCATCTGAGACTATTTAAAGTCAGTTTCATTAGTAAGTTAAWATTGAAGGGCAATTGGAGGCAGTTTCAAGCACAGCATCGAGAAAGATTGAGTTGTGCATTTCTTTTTTTGATGTATAATTTAAAACTTACCCTTTATTTTTGTTCTGCCTCAAGAAGAGTTATTTGCTGGATACTTCTGTCAAGATAGAAGTCACGTGCAACAGTTAGAAATACCTCCCAAAAGAACAATTGGTATGTGTAATTATAAAATACAAATATATTAAGTAATGTTTGTAGAGGTGTAATTTAGATCAAATTTCATTACAAATAACATTGGCTGTTCTTTTTCCTGTTACTTTTTTATGAATTCTAGTGTCATGGAAACTTCAATTATAATGCTTATAAAAGAACATTTATCATAATAAATCTTTCTCTCTTTTTCTACAAAATAGTTTATATAACTGTAGTAGCATATATAAAAAAAATTTACAATATGCTCCAATGTTTTAGATAGTTTAAAATGCTAATGGTTTTCAGAAGATCCAGAAATGTAGGGTGTGATAGGCGTATAAAGTATGCTTCAAATATCTACTTTTTTTTTAATAGTAAAATGTTTGAAGTTTTCTACATTTCCTTGGCTAACTCTGACTTCAACAGACAGACACGTTCTTTCATCGAATGAAAGGTAAAATAAAAGAAACATTGTCATTCAGTTGTAGCTTGTATTTTTCCTTGATTCTAGTGGTTCAAACTTTCTATACTTCCATATCATTAGGCTCTTCCTATAAATAAGTAATGAGTTAATTTTTGATATGTGATTATAAAAGCTGCATTGAAGACTGACAGAGCAGATAAACTATGAGTTGTAACAGGGCAATTTCCTGTTAATGTCTTTTTTCATACTTGATGTCTAATTCAGAGTACATTTTTGGTTCACGGTACTTCATTCTTTTAAATTTGTCAAGCTCCATCAAAGATGTCATTTAGTTAATTTTATGTTAGCGAGAGCCTTTTTAAACAACCTGCAACAAAAATCTTAACTTCACCTCCAGTGCCAGTTGGCAGAGAAGTCTATACTTATACTAGCAGCTTGACTAGGTTTAAGGCAATAAGTTTGGGTATAATGTTTTATTCAGGCCTTGAGTTGTTCAGATCTTCTTCCTGGAATGTTTTTTTTTTTTCCCCTCCTCCTCTTTTTAATTTTCATTTAGAATATCAGTTAAAGTGGCCCAAGGAAAAGTTTGGTTGCTGGGGTTGCTTAATATAAAACTGATACTTGCTGCTGAAAAGCTTTCTTACTGATAAGCATTGGATTGCTTACTGTATACCACTTTTTCTATGACTAGCTTCTATAGAATTTCCATTTTTTTTATCATAATTTCAAACTCAAAATGAATGAATTATTTCTCTTCTGGGAACTTAATTTTACATTTGGTTTGATGAGAGATAGAGTTGCGTTTACTCTTGTACTCAGAATTGCTACAGCTAAGGAGTAACTTAAGTTTGAAAAAGGCATAGTGATAGTGTTACAGCATTGTTAGATCTTTGAGTGTTGTGATTATAATCTTCTTGTAAAAACTTGTCCAAGCTAACGATTAATGTTTTTGTTGCATATTTAAATATGAACTGCATTTAGCTCTTTGAGAAGTAACAACCACAGTTTAATTTGGAGTACGTGTGAGCTTCTCCAGGATGTTATTATGCAAGATTTTCCTGCTGAGATCTTCCTTCAAAGACCAAACGTTGTACAGGTGAGAATTACCGTCAAGATTAGGTTTTTCTTGTGCTATGGCATAAATTGTGCCAAGTTAGAACTGATATAAATAATACAAATAATGTAATTTGTTTCTGTTTACTTATATGAATAACTAAAGAATGGTCTTTTCCAGTCTAGGTGCATAGCGAAAAGGATGTTAGCTATATGTTGTATTTAGAAAATTATTTGATGATAATGATCTGTGTTATAATCAGTAACCAAATGTGTTGTGAAGTAATACTTCATTTCTTCTGGATAAGATAAATTTGTTTTGATGCTGTACTTGCATTCTCTAATAGGCTGTCATAATGAAAGTAGTGATTTTATTGAAAATCAAGTAATATGGAACTCAGCTTTTTGCTTAGGACTGATAGTCTTTCATTCAGCAAGAAAACAGTAATTAAACCTATTTATTTTTTACTGTGAATTTTAAACACTTAGAAACGCTTTTGAACTATATATAGATGAATATTGTGGCTGTAGTGATAGTACATAAAAGTGTATTAATGTTCAGCTGCCAGTGTTAATGGTTTTGTATTTGCAGAGCCTTTTATCTCTGCTAAAACTAGCTTTTGGAGGAGATGGAAGACATCGCTTAGCTTTGCAGGCTGTGTCGTGCATGCAACAGTTATGCATCTTTTTAAGAAGTAGACTCAACTTTCACAGAGATCCAAATTTCTTTTCCAGTGAGCAAGGTGAGTTTTTAAAAAATACTTAAAATACTGTTTTGTTTTTACTATAAATAAGATTATCTATAATTTTATTTTTAAATCACTTTATAATAAGGGAAATCTTGTGTAACTTTTGCTCAGTTATGATGTTTAGTACTAGCCTTTGGATGCTATTCATGTTAGTAAATAC